>NW_027468685.1:6090739-6093239 GCF_046254945.1 Alosa pseudoharengus
TCTCCTCCTCTATCCTCCTCTTTGGTCATCCTTTCCTCTCCTCTTCTATCTTCTTCCCCTCTATCCTATCCTTTTTTATCCTCCTTTCCTCTCTCCATTTTGTCCTCTCTCCTCCTCTTCCTTCTCTCTCCTCTCCTCTTCACCTCGCATCTCATCTTTCTTCTTTCTCTTCACTTCTTCTCTTCTCTATCTTCTCCTCCCCCCCATCCTCACTGTTCTCTCATTCCCTTCGTTTCTCCTCCTCCTCCACCTCTTCCTCTCTCCTCCCTTCATTTCGTCTCCTCTCCTCTCCTCTCGTCTCCTTCGGCCTCTCTGATGCCACGTGGTGCCCTCTCCTCTCTGGCCTGCATCCTCCTGCGTTTGCTTCTTTGCTGATGTCAATGGTTCTAAAATGGCCTGTTCTTCTTTCTCCAAGCCCATCAGTGCCCTTCACTGCTCCATTTGTATTCTGGTGTCTCTCTGTTTTAATCTCTATTTTGTTTATCTTACTCTCTCTATTCTCTTTCTACCACTCTCTCTCTCTCTCTCTCTCTCTCTCTCTCTCTCTCTCTCTCCCTTTCTCTCTCTCTCTCTCTCTGTCCTGTTTCCTACCCCCCTCCTCCCCTTAGTTATTTTTAAGGAAGTAAACACCTGTAACCCGGCAACCATCACCGGGACGCTGTCCCGCATCTCTCTGGACGAGGAGGACGATCCCAAGCTGGCCGCCCACCAGGAGGGGGTCAACTTCAGCAGCCTGCCGGGCAACATCCCCCCTCCCAACCTCCTGGTGGCAGTGCCCCCTCTGGGCACGCTCAACGAGCTGGGCGGCGACTCCACGCCGCTCAAGAAGGAGGTGAACGTGGAGCAGCAGGGTCAGCAGGGGCAGAGCGGTCAGCACCAGCGTTCCGCGCCCGTCTACCTGTGCACCGACAGCGGCCTGGGCTGGGCTCGGCCGGCGGCCGCGGTGTCGTCCGGCTCGCCGAACGGCTCAGGAGGGAGCGGGAGCGGGAGCGGAGGAGGAGGAGGAGGGGCCGGCGAGGGCGACTACATGGTGCTGCCGCGGCGAACGGTCAGTCTGAAGCCGCCCCCGCCGCCGAAGGACGAGAGCAAGCCGCTGAACATCGCCCTGGACGACCCGCCGTTCCCGCCTCCGCCGTCGCCCATGACGCTGCAGCCGGCGGACGGAGAGCCCGTGGCGTACGCGTCCGACTTCAGCTCGGTGGCCGCCGGCGTGCCCATCAACATGGACCTCCACCACCACCACCACCACCACCACCACCACATGGGGGTCAACCTGAACCGCTCGTACAGCACCCTGAAGCAGCTGCCCAACGCGCACCACGCCAACACAAACGCCACACACACGCTGCAGCTCAAGCAGCAGCAGCAGCAGCAGGCGGGCGGTCGACCCGGGCCACAGGGGCGGCACACCCTCAGCCCCAACGCGCTGGAGCGGACCCGCACGCTGCCACGCAACCTGGGCAGCACCCACGCCCACCCCGGCCTCCCGCACGGATCCCTGGAGGTGAGCAGGACACAGGGGGGGGGCAAACCTCTACACGGGGGGGGGGGGGCAAACCTAGGGGGGCAAACCTATACACGGGGTGGGGGGGGGGCAAACCTAAACACAGGGGGGAGCAAACCTATACACGGGGGGGGGGCAAACCTATACACGGGGGGGTCAAACCTATACACACTGGGGCCCCACAGGGGGGGGCAAACCTATACACGGGGGGGGCAAACCTCTACACGGGGGGGTCAAACATCTACACACTGGGGCCCCACAGGGGGGGGCAAACCTATACACGGGGGGGGCGAACCTCTACACGGGGGGGGTCAAACATCTACACACTGGGGCCCCACAGGGGTGAGGGGGTCAAACCTCTACACACTGGGGCTCCACATTTTAATGATAGGCAAAGTGTACGGTCAGTCAATGAGCAATGACCACAAGTGTCTTGTGCTTAAACTAAAAGTATCATATGGTGCAGAGTATGACCTAGTTGTTACATTAGTTTAAGTCACACTTAAGACTTTACATTTTGCCCACCATTTGAATTGGGACTCTACCTCCATATTTTTCACATTTCACTCTGGGGTTTTGAAACAGGGGAGCAATGTTTCAAAGGAAAGGAAAGCTGATTCCAAGCAGCTGATTACAAACTTTAGCAAAGCCGGGTGTCTCAGAATGCGCAAAATTAAGAATTTCTTTTTAAGAATTCACTTTTTGAATTTTAGAATTCATTCTATTTTAGAATGGATAGAATTCACTTTCATCTCTGGCTGTTCTGCTGTTTCAACTGCAGTCAGGGCAGACCGTCAGATGGTGGGATGCAGGGATAATACACACATATACTTTCACACACACACACACACACACACACACACACTTACACACTCATGCACATGTTTGTGTGTTTGTGTTCGTGTCAGAGCAGGAAAAGATCATCAAAAATCATGTTGAGAGAAAAAAACTTAATCATATCATCAGGGAGAAGTAAACACTCGGAGTGAGAGAAAG
>NW_027468685.1:6105739-6150739 GCF_046254945.1 Alosa pseudoharengus
TGAGCTGTTAGCCGTAGACCTGTGTGACCACCAGACTCCGCCATGTAGCCATTTATATCGTCTCAGCTCCACGAACGATGTAAGACGTAAAGCTCAATTGTATTGTGGCTTGCCATGCCACTGACCCCAACCCAAACATGCAAAGGAAGCATTTAGTATGTTGTGCCGAGTCATTGGCCTTGCGGCCTGGCTGACATGAAGAGTAGAGCAGGAAATGGCCTTGCTGTTTCATATAGATTTGACATTTACACCATTTGCTTCAGTTTTGGACCTAATAGTTCTGTTCAAGTGCTGTGAACAATTTGCCCGGCCCCTGGGAGCAAGGCTCTTAATTTATTTTAACGGCAGACATTTGCTGTAAAAGCTTCATAAAAAGGGGTCAGTTCACCCCTCAATCAAACCGGAGCACAGCTAGCTTTTATGGGTGTTTCAGCAATTCAATCCAGCTTGTTCACATTCCAGGTCAACTCTCAAGGTCAACAGATTAGCAACACCAAATGATGCTAATGTGTTAGCAATGGAGGAGGGTTGGACTGGGTCCTCACAAACAATTTAATTCCTTTATTTTTCTTATGTAAAATCCTTCAATCTGTCAATAACAAGCACACTGTAGTTGTGCTGAGGTGATTTTAAAGGTGTGCAGCTAGAATTTCACTGCTAATGGATGGCACGTTAATGGATTAGCTCTTAGCTCTTAGCATTCGGAGAACCCTCACCTCCATTTCTCCTTCAAACGTTTCATGAATTACACGTAAGCCCTGTCATAAGATGATTTCTGCACTCAGATCTGCACTGGTCTCTACGCTAGTTTGATAAATGAGGGCCAGTTATTCCAGCCATACCTTGACCTTCGACCTCATGTAGAGAACTCTCTTCACATTCTTTGTACCTTCCCTCTCTTGGCTTGGAGTTTCTTTTGGTCATGGTTAAATCCTACAAGCACATTTTGCCATGGCTTGATACTCTCTCTCTCTCTGTGAGTGTGCGTGTGTGTGTGTGCTTGTGCTTGTTTGGGTCTATAGTAGTCATGGGTCTATTATGGCAACTACTATTCACCAATCACAATGATACCGATGCCCACTCCTCCCTGTGTGTGTGTGTGTGTGTGTGTGTGTGGGGGGGGGGGGGGGGGGGGGGGGGGGCTTATGATACACATGCTCACTCCTCTGGTTGTGTGTTTGTGTGTGGTGTATGTGTGTGTGGTCTGTGTGTGTGTGTGTATGTGTGTGTGTGTATGTGCTTGGGCCTATGATGCTCCTCTCAGAGTGTTCATGGCTCCACATTTGTTTTGGTTTTTTTATATAATATTCCCTCTTTTGCAATTTTATGGTATTTTCATTTATTGTTTTAATTGATTTATGCCATTTTATGATCTTTTCATTTATTGTTTTAATTGATTTATGCCATTTTATGATATTTCTATTTATTGTTTTAATTGATTTATGTGTGTGCATCAGCCCTGTGTTCATATACTCAGAATTACAGTGTTAAAAGTGAAATAACACTGTTTCTCTGAGGAATATGAGCTTTTCACATGATCCATATCCACATGTCTATTTCTTTTAGTTTGTGTTTGTGTATTTATGTGACTTAAATTACATATTTTTTGTATATAGTATAATGTATGACCCTCATGACTTAGTTGTGTTTTGTTTGATTAATTTCTTTTGTTTGTTTGTTTTGTGTCTTATTTGTTTTGTTGTTGTGTGATTGATTTGTTGTTGTCGTTGTGTGTTGCCGTCTCATTGACGGCTGTATGATTTCCCACCTGCATGCGCGTGCGTCTCCTCTTCGCCGCTGTAGTGTGACTACAGCCAGGCAGGGGGCGGGCGCAAGGGGAGCAACAAAAGAAAAGGTAACAGCGCTAGCATCAGTTGTGGGTGTGTGTGTGTGTGTGTGAGAGAGAGAGAGAGAGAGACAGAGTGTGTGTATGTGTGTGTGTGTGTGTGTGTGTGTGTGTGGGGGGGGGGGGGGGGACACAGTGTGTGTGTTTTGGTTTTGGTCTGCTTGTGTAAAAAAAACAGGGGGTGTCTGTATGCCTGCCCCTATGTGTGTGTGTGTGTGTGTTTGTGTGTGTGTGTGTGTGTGTGTGTGTGTGTGTGTGTGTGTGTATGTGTGTGTGTGTGTGTGTGTGTGTGTGTGTGTGTGTGTGTGTGTGCCTAGAGCCCCCCTGCTGATAGAAACAGTGTGCATCTGCACCTTTCCTCCTCCTACTCCTCCTACTCCTCAGTTGTACAGTAGAAAAGCTCCCGCTGTGTTCCACTCCTGGCCCTTAACCGCTAGTCCTTAGCCCTTAGCCCTTAACCGCTGGCTTCTGTAGTCTGTAGCCCACTCCAGCTATTCCTGTTGCAGGTGACCTGAGTTAAAATGGCCGCCCTCACTCGCTGCTTCAGTTTGTCCTTTTGACCCCTGACCTTTCCGAATTGTGGTGTCTTTCTACCCTTTTGAAAGAGTTGATATATACAAAAGGTGTCAGGGAAAGATGTCAGGTGTGTGTATGTCTGTTTATTCATGTGTGTGTGTGTGTGTGTGTGTGCTTTCAGGCATGGTCATTTGTGTGCGGTTGACCATGAGCAGAATATTAAGAAAAAATGCTAAAGGTTAAAATGGCAAAAGAAAGCATTTTATGAACCATCACAGGATTATTTGATAGAAAAAAATAGAAATCAGGTAGCCTACAGTCGCTAGCGCTTAGCTTCAGTACTGCTGGATGGGGATTTGCACTACCACAGACAAAAGACCACACAGCCACTCACATTAAAAGAAACGACTTCACACACTCTGCTCATGTTTACTGCAGAACACATTACTGCAGTGACATACAGCAAACACATTAGCCATGCTAACACGTTACTGCAGTGACATACAGCAAACACATTAGCCATGCTAACACGTTACTGCAGTGACATACAGCAAACACATTAGCCATGCTAACACGTTACTGCAGTAACATACAGCAAACACATTAGCCATGCTAACACGTTACTGCAGTGACATACAGCAAACACATTAGCCATGCTAACACGTTACTGCAGTGACATACAGCAAACACATTAGCCATGCTAACACGTTACTGCAGTGACATACAGCAAACACATTAGCCATGCTAACACGTTACTGCAGTGACATACAGCAAACACATTGGCCATGCTAACACATTACTGCAGTGACATACAGCAAACACATTAGCCATGCTAACACATTACTGCAGTGACATACAGAAAACACATTCACTCTTCCCATGAATGTTTAATGTGAGTTAAGAGGTTCTATTCATATTGAAGAATTCTGAGGGCATTAATAGTCACTGCCACCGACTTGTTGCCCTTTGGGAAGCTTCCCCTGATATGTGTGTGTGTGTGTGTGTGTATGTGTGTGTGTAGGTGTGTGTAGCTTGGTAGAGCCATATATATAATCTTACTTTCCCTGTAACTTGAATCTTGAATTTCCCCTTGAGGATCAATAAAGTATCTATCTATCTATCTATCTATCTATCTATCTAACTGTCACAACTCAGCCCTGCTGCTTTTTCTAACCTACGCTACAGTGGGTGTGTGAGCTGTTTGTGTGTGAGATACACAACTTCATGTGAGTGTGTGTGTGTGTGTGTGTGTCTGTGTGTGTGTGTGCAAAAGCCATGACATGTGTTGTGCGTTATCACACACTGCAGTTGGTTGGGTTTTAGTTTCAATTCTTCTTTTTTTCCCTTTTTTGCCCTGCCATAAGAGCGCGAGAGCTTCAGGTAGGGTGCCTCATGACAACTCCTGGAGTTCTTTTATATCATTTCATTTTCTTCATCCCTCTCTCTGCCACATACAAGGTAACACCAGAGAGAGAGACAGAAGCTCTGTCTGTTTTTCAAAGCCGGAGCCAACAGTGATGGTGTGATTCCTCCCCCTTCTCCTCTCTTCTCTTTTCTTTTTTTCTCCTTTTCCCCTCTACCCTCCCTTTTCTCCCTTTTTCGCCCTGTTTTTTTTTTTTTACCACAACAGAGGGAAAAACGTTGGAGCATTTCTTCTGCCGGAGGTGAAAAGAACTCTTCGAGTGTAAGTAGAAAAAGACCTGACAGAGAGAGAGATAGACAGAGATGTGGAGAGAGAACATGGAAAACATGAGCTACATATCAGAGAAAGAGATGAGAGAGCTGTAGCAAAACAGAAAGAGGTAGAGAGAGAGAAACCAAAAAAAGCATAATACCAGAAAGAACGAAAGATATGTTGAGAGAGAAGGAGAGGAGAGAGGGAGGAAGGAAGGGATTGGCAGAGATAGAGAGAAAGAGAGAGGTGAGTTAAATGAAAAGAGAGTGAGAGAAATAGGAGGGGGTGGGGGGGGGGCTGCAGAAAGAGGATTGAGGGGCGTGATCAGCAGTATGATGATGTCAGCGCTCGTTCAGGAGGAGGCGTCTGGGCTCGACTGGACTCGGCTTGGCGTGGCGCAGCGCGGCACTGCCCGTTAAACACAATTCTTCACTACAAAATGTTCCCGTGCCACCCGCCAGCATGCAAATGCGCTCCCAGATTAGGCCCTTTTGGAATTCATTTCACCGCCTGGCAGCGCGGCGCACCGCTCACACGACACTCAGTGCACCAGCGCCCCCTGATGGTGGGCCCAGGCAGAGCCCAGGGAACAGATGCACTCCGGAGTCCAGACACAGTGGCCACAGCTCTGTGGGGGATTTCACTACATTTTCAGCTTTTTTGGCTTTGGTGTTAGTTGTGCAGGTGTGTGTGTGTGTGTGTGTGTGTGTGTGTGTCTGTGTGTCTGTGTGTATCTGCGTGTGTGTGTCTGTGTGTGTGTGTGTCTGTGTGTGTGTGTGTGCGTGTGTGTGTGTGTGTGTGCGCGTGTGTCTGTGTCTGTGTGTGTCTGTGTGTGTGTGCGGAAGAGATGGTTTGTCCATGTTGAGTTGGATCATTGGACAGTGACGGTGAGTTTTGGGACACACACGGAGGGCATGAATTTGATATGTTTTCATGGGTAGGTGAATCGAAGAGATGGCTGCCGTTTCATTACCATTCATTTCAGCCCTTACAGAGGTAGACACTGCCAGAGATGGGGGAGGTCACTTTCTATCACACACACACACACACTCTTTCTCTCATCACACGGCTCATCGTACTGACTCATTCATGGTGGAGGCGAATGCAATCAGCCTAGCTGGTGTCTAGAGAAGGATCTGCCGCTTGAATTGATCGCCTCAAATTGACTTCAGCGCTGGCTCATGCATCTTATTGTGTGTGTGTGTGTGTGTGTGTGTGTGGCCAGTGTTGTTCCTTTGTCGTCCCCTCTCTCGCGGTCCAGATACACCGCATCGAGTCTTTCATTTGCGTAATAACATCGACTGCTCACAGAAACATTGGTGTTCTTTTCTGTTTACAGTAGATAAATAAATATTTTCATGCACAATTTTATTGAGGCGGCATCCATGATGAAAATATGCACTGCAGACAAGTACATTTCATGTTATGTGATTGGTGGGGATCATGTGCAGTCCCTGCACTCCAGGGTGTGAAGGGAAGCTCTATGTAACGTTACAGGGACGAGTGAGGTGGATGTATGGAGAGGAAAGTGGAGTTTAATAACACTGCATTAAACATCGCATTTAGCCATGTAGCTGACGCTTTTGATCCAAAGCCACTCACAAAAAGGAAAACAATCCATATACAGTGTAGCAATAAGTACTACTCGCATAGAGTCAAGTGGCAGTTCTAGAATGGGGATAGTCAAGTCAAGTCACAGAGTGCAACCCAAAGCGCTCCACATATAGGCTAAGACATTGTCATTGACACATAGACTAACAAAGACAATAGCGGACGGAGCGGCGTAGTCGCCAGCGTACCCGTGACACCAAGACATACAAGCCAGACAACAATAAATAATAATACAATAAATAAAATAAATAAAAATTGAAAATAAAATTAGTCCAATTTCCAACCGGCTGAAAATGTCCAAGTGCAATGATGACTCGTGTGTAACTGCGCACAGCTGTGTCTCCACAACCGATGCATGCAACGCCAACAAAGTTCTTTACACTCACTGGCAGTCTGGAGATAACGTGAACGTTAGGGCCTTGTTATAGTCTGGATATCACTGGAAGCATAACAGTCCGAAGTCATGGGCGATCTTGTAGATCAGCAACTCGGTGCACTTTTAACAGCGACCGTTTGTTGGTCCGTAATGCAGAGTTCTTCAACATTAACGTTAGTCTGCTCAATCCATACTCCAGGCAGTTGGCATGGCAGCTCACTGGTCAGAAACAGCTCGGCGGCCTCAGCAGATCTTACTCAGAGTAGCTCCAGCTGCTGTCCCTAGAAATCCCCTCGACCAGACAGTGAAGTGCAGCACTGGCACACAGATGGATGGGAAGGATGTAAGAGGCCCAGGGCAAAAGCTAGCCATAGCAAGCTCCCATTGGACAAACGTTAACGACATCAGCCGACTTGAAAGCAGTAAAAAGGACTAAGAGAATAACACGAAAACTATCAAAAATAACGTAAATAAAGAGAGAAAACATTTAACTAGACAAATCAATACAAAAAATAAACATGACATTAGGCCTACATAAAATTGTGGATAGTGGAGTGGTACCTGTTCTAGAATGGGGATAATGGAGTGGTACGTGTTCTAAAATGGGGATAGTGGAGTGGTACGTGTTCTAGAATGGGGATAGTGGAGTGGTACGTGTTCTAGAATGGGGATAGTGGAGTGGTACGTGTTCTAGAATGGGGATAGTGGAGTGGTAAGTGTTCTAGAATGGGGATAGTGGAGTGGTACGTGTTCTAGAATGGGGATAGTGGAGTGGTAAGTGTTCTAGAATGGGGATAGTGGAGTGGTACATGTTCTAGAATGGGGATAGTCTAGTCTGGTAAGTTCTAGAATTAGCATGTCCAGTTATTGGTAGTGCTAGGAGAGGAGGTACTCTAAAGAGCTGGGAGTGGGAGATAGACGAGGGACAAGTAAGCCTATGTCAAAAAGGTTCCTCTCTCTGAAAGTCTCACAGTCCCACTGACACAACATTCATGGTAGTGTTGTCAGGTGCCCAAGGAAACTAAAGTAAGGCCTGTTCTATACTAATAGTAATAGCTTAGTGTTGTTTGCTATATCTGGTATGATACATATTTTTGTCATATTAATAAACAACATGAAAATGAATGAATGGCTGGGTTAGAACTGTAAGAATCATGTCATATATCCAACAGTGTGTAATTTATATGTGCAACTGTGTGTGTGTGTGTGTGTCTATGTGTGTGTGTGTTTGTGTGTGTGTGTGTGTGTGTGTGTGTGTGTGTGTGTTGTCCTTGCAGGAGAAGTCCACAGCAGATGACCAGCACTCCTGGGACAGCTTCAAGAGCATGACCCCTGACCCCACAACCTGTCTCCCCGGTGACCAATCCGACCGCCTTGAACTCCACAACAAGACCTGGGACGCCACCTCTGCCAACACCCCCGACACGTCGGAGGGCGACTTTCAGACTGAAGTGTGACGTGAACACACACACGCGCGCGCACACACACACACACACACAGACACACACACACACATAGACACACAAACAAATACACACACACACTCTTACACATACACACATTCACAAATGCATACAGGAAAAAAAAAACACCACCACATGATATATAGTCTCTACAGATGATGACATCTGACCTTCCCGAAGAGAATGGAACTCTTGTTGACGCTTCGTAGCTGTGTTCTCAAAGCGAGAGACTTTCTTGTGTATGCCAGAGGGAGTAACGGACCTGAACTGCGGAAACAACTCCAAAAACGAGAAGAGAGGATGGTTCTATTCTATATTTTCACACAAACACTTTCAAATGGAGACGAGGAGTTTGGTGATGGCTGAGGGAGGGGGGTGGGTGGGATTTTTAAGGAAAAAAAACTGTTTCTGAAATGTCTTGATTTTACTCCAGAAAAAGGATCCTCTTTCACGTGTTTGATGATTTGAAACAAAAAAAGAGAAAAAAAAAACAAGAAGAATATTTCTGCACCATTCTTTTTATAGAGAAAAAAAGATATTGTACTGATGTTTTGCTCTCTGTATCTCCTCTCTTCTCTCACCCTCTTCCTCCAGGGACTTCTGCTCATCCCCCCCCCCCCCTCCTCCTGAAGGAGAACTCCAAACTATTTTTTCGGGGGAGGTTTAAAAAAAAAAAGCAGTTTATTAATATGTGCCATCCTTTTTCGGTTTTTCTGTTCTGGCATCCTGTAGTCTCTCTGCTCTACTCTCCCGACACCCTTTGAACATTGTGTTTCCGTTTTGTATTTTTTATTAGTCATTTCCTCCATTTCTGTTTTCTCCTTTTTTGAGTAAAAAAAAGAGAGAGAAAAAAAAAATGTTTCAATCCTTCTTGATTTGTGTCTCAGTGTGTTTGTGGAAGTATAGGCTGATATTTTTGTTTCGGGGCAGAAGTTGTTCAGCGCTCTGCTGTGCTGCTATTCTCTGTGAAGTTCTGAGCGTGAGGGTTCTGGAATGGCGCCGGGGCTTTGTTGTGCGGAAATTCCCTCTGAGGTTCTCGCCGCGGGCGTTCTAGAACGGTTCCGGAACCTGCGGCTTTCTCAAAACAAGCAGCAACATCTGACCCGTAGGCTCTGCCTAAAATCACCTTCCCATGTCTCATCTCTGCTGATGAAAAAGGGCTGTGGAATCAATACACATTTCTAACGCATTTTTAAAGACAACCAAGCAAAATTAACAACACCTCTGAGAAAACTTTTTTATATGTTATTTCTAAAGCATTGTCCTTATGTTTCTTGCCTGCCTATTTTGTCAAGTGTGTGTTCAGAAGCTTCATTATTCACTTGCAACCAAGCAGACATGCCCCCATATAAACATGCATAAGTGGTTAGTTACCCACTTATGGGCAGAATTTTGGTACACTGCCATCCCATTTGTGGGTGTTCAATCCATCAATCCATAGTATCTAAACTGCATGACTGAAACCTCAGTAGCCTCTCCAGCCTTGTCATACTAATGGTCTCTTGCATAATGTAGAATTTCAATGGATAATGGAACATATACTGATCCCATGCCTCACTGCCTTCAACTGTTTAACGGGTCACTTGCCGTAGCAGGCATCAGAGTAGGGCTACTAGTTATAGGCCTACAAGCTATGAGCTTTCTTTCAGACGTTTACATTTACACAACACAACATTTAAGCTTCACAGGCAACAATGACTACAGTAAAGCTGCTGAACTACGACTGCACCGACTTTTAGCAGTCAAATTAATCAACACCTATTTCAAGTCAAGAAGATGGTTGCTCATGGAGATCACTTGTGAAGATGGCAGCTCTACTGAAGGTAGTCAAGAAGATGGCAGCTCTACTGAAGAGAAGGTGGCAGCTCTACTAAAGGTAGTCAAGAAGGTGGCAGCTCTACTGAAGGTAGTCAAGAAGATGGCAGCTCTAATGAAGGTAGTTATGAAGATGGCAGCTCTACTGAAGGTAGTTAAGAAGATGGCAGCTCTACTGAAGAGAAGATGGCAGCTCTACTGAAGGTAGTTTTGAAGATGGCAGCTCTACTGAAGATAGTTAAGATGGCAGCTCTACTGAAGATAGTTACTGTAAGAAGATGGCAGCTCTACTGAAGGTAGTTAAGATGGCAGCTCTACTGAAGGTAGTTAAGAAGATGGCAGCTCTACTGAAGGTAGTTATGAACATGGCAGCTCTACTGAAGAGAAGGTGGCAGCTCTACTGAAGGTAGTTACTGTAAGAAGATGGCAGCTCTACTGAAGGTAGTTAAGATGGCAGCTCTACTGAAGGTAGTTAGTGTAAGAAGATGGCAGCTCTACTGAAGGTAGTTATGAACATGGCAACTCTACTGAAGAGAAGATGGCAGCTCTACTGAAGGTAGTTATGAACATGGCAGCTCTACTGAAGGTAGAGCACAGATCTGAGTACATTCATGTTTATTCATCTCAGACACTGTTAGTTGTCATCAACCACCCCCTACTACAAGAGTACTTCTCTCATAACTCATCCCTTTTCTTTTCCTTTCTTTCTTTCTTTCTTCTTTCCTTCCTTTCGTTCTGAGTGAAATGAAATAGATTGCAGTGATCAGAGCCAAACAAGTTCAGCTCGGCCCAGCCAGACAAGCAGAGAGCTGCAAAGGCCATGCTGTATTCATTAGCATTTAGATTTAACATTTCCTTCTTCAAATCATATCCCACATGGTGAAAGTAGATGTAGTTATGAGCGAACATTCCCCCCCTGCTGCTCACACACACAGGTTGAACTGTTGTATTGAGGTCAGTGTGGTTGGGGACAGGCTTGGGTTGGCCTGATGGGTTCACACTGATATGGCACTGGCATTTTTTCTCTTGTCCATAGAGGTGAGTCACTTCTGTGTGGGTTGATGTTGAGCTGATGGCCGAAGCATGCACACACACACACACACGTATTAAAACTTGAGAAATAGGGGAAATTCCTACAGTCTTACTTAGGAGTAATGTGTGTATTTGAATTTGTGTGTGTGTGTGTGTGTGTGTGTGTGTGAGAGAGAGATAGAGAGAGAGGTGGAGGGTACAAAACAAACTGCAGGATTTTCATAACCTCCCACACAGCTCTTGGACCTTCTCTTCAGTCAGCCTCATTATGTACGCAGAGTGGAGATGAAAGGCGAGAACTAGTGTGTGTGTGTGTGAGAGAGAGAGAGAGAGAGAGAGCAAAAGAAAGTAAGCAAGAGTGAGAGTGAGTGAGCGAGCGAGCGAGAAGGGAAGCAAGCACTAGCAAATGGAGCGCCGCGCTCGGGCGTAATTATCCAGGGGTAATGATTTGTCCTGACATTTTCCCTCTCCGCTCCGGAGCCATCTGTTCAAAGGATCCCCTAATGTCAGCACATCCTATAGCCGCAGATGGTGCGGGAGAGGCCCCGCCATTTTAACCTTTCACAGATAATCAGCAGAAGAAGAAAAAACACACACACAGAACTGGAACACCAACATCCTCTCAAAGGATACACACACACACGCTATTGCTGGCGCCGCTACTGTGGTGTCGGACATCTTTATTCCTCACATCCCTCAGATGAAGGCAGCCAGGACTTTTCTATTTAATCGCCCTCTCCTTGGCTATACTTTGTGCTGTAGAGGTCATGGCCTCTGTTGAATCGCCCTCTCCTTGGCCATACTTCGTGCTGTACTGTAGAGGTCATCACCGCTGTCTTTTTTCAACGTTTTGTTTTGGACACGTCTTAGGATGAGTCAGCCAAGTGGAGACAGGCAGTGGACAGAGTCCAGGAGTCAGCCATTGAACCCCTCCCTTGAGTGCTCCTTAAGAGTGAGTGTGTTGATTGGCTGGAATAGATTCTGGCTCGACCTAAGCCACGACAGTGTTGGTTTCCTGTGTACAGTACAGCACCAGTATACACACTGAATGAATTTGATTGGAAGAGAGTTGAATAACAGTGACAGACTCCACAGACTAACTAGAACATGTCTGTCCCAAACCTGTACAGACTCCCTTTCATAACACAAGCTAACAAGTATGCATCTACCCATAACTAGTATGTATCTACCTCATGAATAGGGTTGGGCACCGAAACACGGTTCTAATATGGCATCGGTGCCGACGCAAACGGTAGTAACTGCATCGAATAACAACGTGGATTTCGGTGCCTCAACCTTATGCCTACCAGGTAGTCCACCTCTGCCTCCACGTATGATTTCCTTCTGCTGAAGAGTGTACACACTGCTCCTCTGGTGTTTTCATAGAGTGTCATTTTTGTACACAAACGAAATGAAATCCTCCAACTGAATCGCCCGTCTCCCCTGCAGCCACTGAGTCCTCGGCGCCGGCAGCGGAGCGAAAGCAGGCCATTAGTTTCCCCCTACAAGACGGAGAGCCATCAGCGTGCCCGTGAGTCTCTCAGTCGGATTAAATGGGCTGAACATGGCCCTGCGCGTCTCAGTCGGTTTGCTTCGACAGCCCGCGTTTCGCGGCTGCGGAGGTGTCCGCGCGCCGGGCGATGCCTGCGGGGCTTAGCGGAGGGATTAGCCTGCCTGAGCTGAGGTGCTGATGAATCTGGAGATACGCTACCCGACATTGCTATGCTTGTTTTTCTCCAGATTTGATGGCAGGAGAGCTGCCAAGATGTTGGAATGAAAAATGAAGCACTTTGTTGGTGTGTTGGGAGTATGTGTGTAGCAGTGTGTCTGTGTGTGTGCGTGTGTGTGTGTGTGTGTGTCTGTGTGTGTGTGTGTGTGTGTATGTATGTAGGTGTGTGTGTGTGTGTGTGTGTGTGTGTGTGTGTATGCTTTCATGCCTCCTAAATCTCCACCCCATTCCCACTCTCTTTTCTGCTCATTTGACTCTATCTAAAGCCTAATGAGAAACAGACAGATAGAGAGAAAGAGAGGGAGAGACAGAGAGAGAGAGAGAGAGAGAGACAGACAGAGCGAGAGAGAGAGAGAGACAGACAGAGAGAGAGAGAGATCCATAGTTGCACTCTGCAGTCTGAGGAATCTAACCACAGAGAGGTGTATTGTCCCCATGTTGATGTCATGTTTTCTGCATCCATCTCTGCAGACAGGCTGATCAATACAAGCAGAATATTTATCTCCTGTGCAGTGAGTACATTTCACTCGGCTATGCAGGAGTGCTGTGGCTTCTGCCGCAGCAGTGGGTGACTCTAATAGGTCGGAATGAACTCTATGCCACCGCATACTGTACCAACTTCAGTATCTACAGCTGGGTCTATTTTTGGTGTGTCATATTGGTATAAATTACCCAAGTGAGGCTGCTAGGCAGCTCCAATTAGGCCCCGCTAACGTGGGCACCAAAATAGATCACACCCTCAGCCTGCTGCCAATCACACAATCTTTAAATGTCCTTAAAGGTACGGATCCTTAAAGGATCCTTAACGGTGATTTTTCACATAGATCTCCGTTTATCAAGGTACTTACAGAATATTGTTGGTATACGAATAAAAAAATAAATAAAATGTTTACCTCGCTCCAGTTGCTACAGCCAGCAGTTAATAGTGAGGATGTTATGATGATATGATGCTGGAGCAGAATGTTATGATGCTGGAGAGGATGTTATGATACTGGAGCAGAATGTTATGATGCTGGAGAGGATGGTATGGAACAGGAGACGGCGTTATCTAACAGGAGATGATGGTATGGAACTGGAGAGGATGGTATAGAACTGGAGAGGATGGTATGGAACTGGAGAGGATGGTATAGAACTGGAGAGGAACTGGAGAGGATGGTATGGTACTGGAGAGGATGGTATAGAACTGGAGAGGATTCGAGCTCCAGTATCAACAACCCTTTTTTTTCCCACAAATTTGAATCTAGTTCAATAATCTGCTAAATCGATCCAGTTACTTCAAGTATAATTCTGGACTATTGCAATTAGAAATACTCTATGCTAATGTCAAAGGATTCTAATGGATATGAATTTAAATGAGTTAAACTTGGATCACTAACTTTTATTGAATGTTCCAGCCATAGATTTGGACAGGCGGAGCTAACCAGGGAGAGGGGTAAGCAGGGCTTTCCCTCCATCAAGCAGTTGTGTACACACACACACACACCACTTGCCAGTGAATGTCTGAATCGGCCTTGTGGCTGTTTGCATGACTTTGCTTTCTGCTGTGCAATTCCACTGCCGCTTAGGAAGCCTGATGAGCCATCCTGTAGAACTTGGCCACAGTGGCCGGTGGTTCTTTTGACACGACCATAAGGCCTTGATCCTCCAGCCCCCCTGAGATCTGCGACAGACTGACACCAGGCTTTTCCGTCTCTGGAAGAGCACATTGCGCAGATTTGGCTTGGCTTGGCTCGGGCACAGCCAGAGGCGCCGTAATGCAGGATCCTGGCAGGCCATCCAGCAAGCCAGAGAGAGAGAAGGGGAGAGAGAAACCCTGGAAGCCCCGACTAATCCTCCTCGGCATCTGATATTCTCTCTGGGCCCTCAAGGGCCTCTACTCTTCGGCTCTCCTCCTCTCTCCTCTTCCTGCCTCTCTCCCCTCCCCTCTCCTCGCCCTTCTCCCCTCCTCATCCCTCTCCTCTCCTCTCTTCCTCTCCTCTCTTCCCCTCTCCCCTCCTCTCCCCTTCTCTCCTCTCCTCTCCCCTTCTCTCCTCTCTCCTCTCCTCTCCTCTCCTCCCCTCTCCCCTTCTCCCCTCTCCTCGCCCTTCTCCCCTCCTCATCCCTCTCCTCTCCTCTCTTCCTCTCCTCTCTTCCCCTCTCCCCTCCTCTCCTCTCCTCTCCTCTCCTCCCCTCTCCTTCTCTCGTCCTCTCCTCTGTGCTGCTGCTGGGGATGAAGAGGAGGAGGAGAAGGCTGACAGACGAGCGTATCGTCCCCAGCGGCGGAGCCTCGTGTCGGGGGGTAATGAGATGTTCCATCCCTGTTACCCCGGACAGATGTCTGGCTCCTGCAGCCGAGGGGTAGGAGGGGGCGATGAGCCAGAGTCCCATGCAGCCCAGCTCGTCTCAGCAGCCAGCTAAGTCCTCAAGGTGCGCTGTCCTCAAGGTGCGCTGTCCTCAAAGTGCGCTGTGCTCAAGGTGCGCTGTCCTCAAGGTGCGCTGTCCTCAAAGTGCGCTGTGCTCAAGGTGCGCTGTCCTCAATGCTCTGCCATGCCACGCCAGGCCACTTTCACGTCCAATTTAACCGACATTAGGGCACGCAGGGTTACTCTCTACTGCCCAACCCCCCTATACACACACACACACACACAGTATACATGACACACATACACACACACACACATGGAAGTGGGATTCATTTACAGCACATGCCTCTGTGCTGTGTGAGTGTGTGTGTATCTGCTAGGTCTCTTGTGTATGTGTGTGTGTGTGTGGATCTGCTAAGTCTCTTGTGTACGTGTGTGTGTGTGTGTGTGTGTGTGTGTGTGTGTGTGTGTGTGTGTGTGGATCTGCTAGGTCTCTTGTGTGTGTGTGTGTGTGTGTGTGTGTGGATCTGCTAGGTCTCTTGTGTATGTGTGTGTGTGTGTGTGGATCTGCTAGGTCTCTTGTGTGTGTGTGTGTGTGTGTGTGTGTGGATCTGCTAGGTCTCTTGTGTATGTGTGTGTGTGTGTGTGTGTGTGTGGATCTGCTAGGTCTCTTGTGTATGTGTGTGTGTGTGTGTGTGTGTGTGTGTGTGTGTGTGTGTGTGTGGATTTGCTAGGTCTCTTGTGTATGTGTGTGTGTGTGTGTGTGTGTGTGTGTGTGTGGATCTGCTAGGTCTCTTGTGTGTGTGTGTGTGTGTGTGTGTGGATCTGCTAGGTCTCTTGTGTATGTGTGTGTGTGTGTGTGTGTGTGTGTGTGTGTGTGTGTGTGTGTGTGGATCTGCTAGGTCTCTTGTGTGTGTGTGTGTGTGTGTGTGTGTGTGTGTGTGTGTGTGTGTGTGTGTGTGTGTGGATCTGCTAGGTCTCTTAAGGCACTCCGTCCACCTCCCCCCTCCATCTTTGTTCCTCTCCACGTCCTTGGGTTTCTCGGGGAACAAAATATTGCGCTCACAAATTCACATGCAACATATGGGTTGCACTCTGCAATTTCAATCTCCATAGCTTTTTTATGTTGCTCACCTCCTCTCTCCCAAACACACACACACACACACACACACACACACACTGACATGAAATGTTTAGCTTCTTGAGGCACACACAGACACACACCCACTCTTTTCGAACACAGTTGGAAAAACAGCACATTTCCTGACAGGGCAGCAGAAGGCATCATGTCTCTTGTAGCCTCTTAGCATATCATCGTCACGTGTGCCGCAGACTAGATGAGCTCTCCCTCTCTCCCTCCCTCCCTCCCTCCCTCCCTCCCCCTATCTCTTCCCAATTCCTCCTTTTCTTCTCCTTCTTCAGCCGCCTAGAGGAGCCCCTCAGATGAAAGTGTGCACCCCTCGGGTGTGTGTGTGTGTGTGTGTGTGTGTGTGTGTGGTGTTGGGGTGCTCAGTGCAGCCGTTTCATCCCACTCAGAACAAGATCTCTCTCACAGCCCAACCCACAGCACAAGACCACACACACACACACACACACACACACACACACACCTCTAACGAAGCGCTAGCAGGCTAACGGCGAAGGGATGGCGTTTGATGGTGCTGACAAGAAGGTGTTGTGTGAAAGCACAACAGAGGGAATGCATGCGGCTCTCATCTGTTGGATGGTGGAGCGCTAATCACACTGACGAGCAAGCTAGCGGGCAAGCTAGCGAGTGAGCTAGCACACAGCAGTGGCTGCAGCAGATCGTTCTCTGCGCTGTGATATGATGCAGTTGAAAAATGGACAATGCCGACTTGTTCTCTACTAATGAACTAAACACAATTACCCTGTTTTCCTCTGAAACATCAACGTGTTCATCAGTGTGTGTGTGTATGTTATGTGTGTGTGTGTGTGTGTATGTGTATGTGTGTGTCTGTGTGTGTGTGTGTGTGTGTGTCTGTGTACGTGTGTGTGTGTATGTGTGTGTGTGTGTTCTGCATGGCCAGGCACAGGGTCCCATACTGAAGTACAGCTGAAGATTGGTGGAGTAGCAAGATGATCTTAAACATTTATTGTGTCCATTCTGTCCAATCTCAATCCAAAGTAAGGTCTACTGCACGGTGCTGTACATATGATGTATATATGTGTCTCAGGGGAACTCAAGACTGAAAGTAAAGAAAGAAAAGGCCTTTGGCAAGTAGTGCAAGTTAACACTGGCAACTGAATCCAATGAGAGGTTGAAAGACTGCTGTGTCTGTTGATAAATTCAGCAGAATCAGGCGACTTGTGACTCTTGCGGTGAATTAGACACAGTAGCTGCATCTATGTTACAGGCCTTTTGTTTCCTAGTCCAAGTGGGGAAACCTCAAACTACAACTGATCCAACCTTTTAAACCTGTGTTAATATGCTGAGTGGAATCAGGCATCTCATAGTACTGCATCAGAAGTGTTAGTTAATATACTGAGTGGAATCGGGCATCTCATAGTACTGCATCAGGTGTGTTAGTTGATATACTGATATGAGGGGAATAGGGCATCTCATAGTACTGCATCAGAAGTGTTAGTTGATATACTTTTTATATATATATATATATATATATTTTTTTTTTTTTGAGGGGGGGGCTTTTTTATGCCTTTAATGATAGGACAGTGGAGAGTGACAGGAAGTGAATGGGAGAGAGAGTCGGGGTGGGATCCGGAAAGGACCACGGGGCGGGAATCGAACCCGGGTCGCCGGCGTACGGTGCAGGTGCCCCAGCCAGTTGCGCCACAGCTGGGGCCTGTTAGTTGATATACTGATATGAGGGGACTCGGGCAGCTCATAGTACTGCATCAGAAGTGTTAATATTCTGATATGAGGGGAATCGGGCAACTCATAGTACTGCATCAGGAGTGTTAGTTGTCTGTTTATATCTCTGGGAAGGCAGCAGAGGGGGAATGATTAAGCTTGTATCCAATCAGAGGGGGAATGATTAAGTTTGTGTCCAATCAGAGGGGGAATGATTAAGTTTGTGTCCAATCAGAGGGTTGAAGTCAGCAGGCGCTACAGTGGCTGTGATAGATGATTTTGTTTTATGAATTTAGCCAAAACTATTACTCAGAGCAACGCATGAATTTAGCCAAAACTATTACTGAGAGCAACGTATGAATTTAGCCAAAACTATTACTCAGAGCAACGTATGAAGACAAGCCCCCCCCTGGAGCAATGTAAGTATAAGTATAAGTATATATACACTCTTTTGATCCCGTGAGGGAAATTTGGTCTCTGCATTTATCCCAATCCGTGAATTAGTGAAACACACACAGCACACAGTGTTTACACAGTGAGGTGAAGCACACACTAATCCCGGCGCAGTGAGCTGCCTGCATCAACAGCGGCACTCGGGGAGCAGTGAGGGGTTAGGTGCCTTGCTCAAGGGCACTTCAGCCGTGCCTACTGGTCGGGGTTTGAACCGGCAACCCTCCGGTTACAGGTCCGAAGTGCTAACCAGTAGGCCACGGCTGCCCCAAATGCAGGGTCATGAGCCTTTGCTTACAGACACGACATCGGCGACCGGGTATCGACGCCACAACTCCGTGGCCTCCCCCTGACAGCCAAGTTCCTGAAGCACCATGAGAGTCAGGTAAGTCAGGCTAACATGGAACACTGCAATCACTGCACACCAACAGCTTGGCCGAAACTGCTCAACCACAGAATTACCGGTCACCACAAAAGGTTTTCACATACACCGACTCTTGAGTACTGCTGCCTTGATTAATAATTACATTTGCTTTGAATCACACACACCTCAAATACACACACACGCACACACATACACTCACACACACACTTCCCCTGTTGTGATGGGGTACTTATCTGTCCTCACCACACCAGTGGTGGTTTTTCAACCAACCCCACCACCACCACCACCCCTACCTCTTTGACAACAGAAAACATCTGAAGGCTTCTTTTATGACTAAATCCCTGCTCATGAATGGTAATCTCCACAGCAAGGCAAACCAAAGGGCTTTGTGTCATTAATTAACAGAAGCCCAATTAAAGACGCTTTCTTTCTGGCTCTTTTATACTTTATTGTATTGTTTCTTGATTTCTTCTCCCTTTTGTTTCTTTCTTTCTTTTATAAATTATTTGTCTTTGTCTCTATGATTTTATTTTTTTCCAATTTCACCCTGTTTTCCCCAATCCATACACACATACATACTCTCTCTCTATCACACACACACACTCTCTCACTCACTCTCTCTCTCACACACACATACATGCACACACATAGACACACTCACACAAAGTTCTAACTGTTTCCCCAATACACACACACAAACACACACACACACACACACACAAACACACACACACACACACACAAACACACACACACACACCCCAATCCACCTCTGTTCGCATTCTGCAGCGACAGCTCCGTCTAGTCACCGAAACTCACACACAAGCCACAAAAATACATATACAGACACACTCACCCAACAACTAACTTGCAATCACACACGCACACACCACAAAAGCACATATGCACACACACACACACACACACACAGCACAACTTACAAACTAGCACATACACGGCCAAACAACATGGGCCCACCCCATAACAAAACGTACAAGCACACAAACACACACACACACACACACACACAAATGCACGCCCCAGAACAAATTCACGGCCTCCGTTAAGAAGTTGTCCACTTGCATTTCTGACCAGAGTCCTGCTTATCCGAACACCCATATGTATTCATCCGTTTAGATTTGGCAACATGCAGACCCATATAAAAGCATCCCTCAGCTAAAAGTAACTATTTTCTCATCATATTAATGTTTCACGGGCCGATGACAAATACCCAAAATGCACTCTGGCTCACAGCAGCGTAAACATCAGTCATTTGATTCCGTAAGTTACCAAGGTTTTTAAGTATTGATGGATGGAGTGTACCAGAGCAGTGTGTGTGTGTGTGTGTGTGTGTGTGTGTGATGAATGGAGTGTACCAAAGCGACACTAATAGACATGAGTAGAAATAGTCTGGTGCATTTCCACTCTGCGTCAGCCTCGCTCACATCTCTGCTTATTTCAGGTCGTCTCTGTCATCTGTCTCGGCGGACCTATCGAAACGCTAAACACAGGCAGGCTTATCGTCTGCTCAGCCTGCGTTTTTTCCCATCGATATTAACAAAAGTGTTTCTTTCTCTGCACGTCGACTCAGCGACGAAACGGTGAGTGCAGTACTCGGCGGTTTCGCTCAGCCTGTCGTCGCGGTCGTCGCAGAGAGACGAGCATATGCGCGTCTTGTCACCTGCCTTGCAAATCACGGGACTTAAACGACATCTGCGAAGCGCCGAACACCCCGATCTGCCGCCCGCCACCGCCGCTGTAATTGCAGATGTTTTGGAGCTGCATGTCAATCTGCTCTGAGGCGAAGACTTTGTTTATAGTTTTTTTACAACTGTTTACACACATGTTCAAAACTCTGTGTCTATTTTTCAAAACTCTACACACAAAACCCACAGTTGCTCACACAAAATGCAAAATGCCTCAAATCTCCTGCAAAATGGCACACAATGTTTAAAATGTCACAAATACATGTCTAAAGCAAACATTCGCCTCACATTATAAACACTTTTGTCATAATATGACATTTTGCATACATCATGTACACACTGTTGCTCAAGTGAATAACTTTGGCATTTTGAAAGGTTGTGTTTGAAAAATGGAATCAAGTTACTTCCTGTTAGATTTGTGTCTCTTGAAAATTATGTGTGGTGAAAACACTGAATATTAGTGTGGTTCTGCAGATTTGGTGTGGGCATTGGTGTTTGAAAGACATGTTTAGAAAATTGTTTGACAAGCAAAAATGTTGTGTGTAAGCAGTTGAAAAAAAAACTGTAAGAATCAGAGAGAGAGAGAGAAAGAGAAAGAAATATAAAGATAATAAAGCTAAATAAACGAGAGACAGAGAGAGGGGGTGTCATTTTGTTCTATGATTTGTGTCATAAGGATTAGGGCTGTATTTTGCACCTCGTTTTCCACCCGCGCAAAGTTTAATTCGGTATTTTGCACGTTTATTTTTTAAAATATTTTTTAAAATTGCATTTCAATCCCTAATTGAACATGTTGGGTTCCGTCAAAATGTTAATTCACCCACACACCGAGATATAGGGTTGGGTATCGTTTGGGTTTTATCCGATACCGGTGCTAAATCGATACTTAGCTTGCAAGCAAGCTAATCTAACAGGGACTACTTTCCAGTTAATTCAGTGTGTTCCCAAATGCTTCAAGAAATGTCATGTCTTAACCCATAACACGCAGTAGTTTTGAACATGTTAGGCTACATGTCGGTGTTGAAGTGTTTAGATTCCCAGCGCTAGCCTAGTAGGCATTTTAACAGCACCTATGGCTATGCGCTAAGTTAACACCAGTCAGCTGAGTTTAATTAGCGATAACGTACGGAGATGGTTTAGCCTCTTTGACAGCTCAGTGACATCAGGTATGTAACCTACCGGTACATATTTATGTTTTTGCCAGCTAACTTTTAACATGATCTTCATATTCATTGTAGGGCTGTAACGATTTACGATTCGAAACCAAAATCGCGACATTCATATCCACGATACTGTGTCGGTGTGTGAAAAGGCAGAATCGCGACACACCCTTTCTAGTGTTTCACGCAGTGCTTTGCCGCAAAAGCAACCCACAACTCCCGCTTTACTTATCGGTAGCCTACGTTGTCCAAAAACAAATAAATAAATAAATAATAATTTCATACCTCTCCTTGCTTTCATTGTAGACTATGTGTGCAACTTTACCAAACAGTATAGAAGTAAACCCCCTCTCCTTGCCCCGCTCTCTCTCGCGCTCCCTCCCTCTCACTCTCCCTCCCTCTCCTGCTCAATGAACACGCGCGACTTAAATAAAACATTCACAATCGTAAAAGCAAGGACGCATAGACGACTAGCTAAATTACTATTAAATCCGCTTAGCATCATTAGCATGCTGCACATATTTGTTTAAAACTCTTGCATTTAAGTTGACTGATCATCTCACGTTTCCCAAAAGGGCCTGTCCCAAGGAGAACAAGTATTACCTTGAAACTTAAACACACATGTGGAAACTGAACAGTCCAATCAGTAGACTATGATAGGCTAAGCTTCATGCTACTTTGTTTACAATATTTCCAGGCTTCAACCAGACAGCTGAATTAAAGAGGTAGAGTTGTAATAAAAAAAATAGTAGGCCTAGGCTATAGGCTAATCTGCATAAAGTGTGCTGTCATAAATATCAGTCATTCAGAAAAATATTTTTATATCAGGATATAAAATAATAGATATATTATATTGTAATCCTCTGGTGTTCTAAGGGAGGCTATTAAAATGTTATTTAATAAAATGTCTAGCCCCCCCCCCCCCCCCAAAAAAAAAAGAACAAAAAAAAGAAAAATCGAGATTCGTATCGAACCGTGGGTCAAAAATCGTGATACAAACCGAATGGTGAGGTTGGTGTATCGTTACAGCCCTAATTCATTGTGATGCTATATGGGCCTCGTGCACATGAAAGATTAATATCATGCCATAACACACCGTGAAATAAAGTTTTCACCTTACAACTTTGCTGATAACATTTCAAATAAATGTCTGTTAGCGCATTATCAAGGATATTGTGTAACGTATACTGTTGATGTTGTTTCATAGCCTTTTGCTTGTGTGTAGTTAGGCCCACTGCTAGATTTTGACAGGAGCTCGCGATATCGCTTTAAAGTAAGCTACTTTGGGCTCATGCAAGCTGTCAAACAGGGTCCACTCACTCACCTATGTGGTGCACCCCTCTGGTTTATACATCCAGTGTTTATCATATGTTAGCTAACTGTATCTGGATGTGTTGCTATCAGAGCAAGACGTTAGAGATGGCGCATGACATGCAGTGATGGCTCGTATAAAGAAAAAAAAAAAAACGCTATTTAAGCACCGAAATGAGGCACCGAAATCCACGTTGTTATTCGATGCAGTTACTACCGTTTGCGTTGGCACCGGTGCCATATTAGAACCGTGTTTCGGTGCCCAACCCTACCGAGATAACGATAATATTGATCTAGTCTTGTCATACGGCATAAGCATAGAGCAGTTAACAGTTCTGCCACAACACCCGACCTTAACTGACCACCATCTAATTACTTTTACAATGACATTACAATATGCAGTACCCAATTTAGCTGAATACTACAGCCGCGGCCTATCTGAAAAAACGAATGCAGACTTTCTAGAAAAAATCTTGCTTGCGTTTGCCCCCTTCCG
This sequence comes from Alosa pseudoharengus, assembly GCF_046254945.1. Lineage (NCBI taxonomy): Eukaryota > Metazoa > Chordata > Actinopteri > Clupeiformes > Clupeidae > Alosa > Alosa pseudoharengus. The sequence goes on from NW_027468685.1 coordinate 6,128,483, forward strand.
GACCCATGTGGTATCAGAAGGCCCTTTCCTAAATCCAACCGAGGTCAACTTGTTAACTGATAATGTAATGAACTCATTACGCTCAACCCTTGATTCAGTAGCACCACTAAAAAAGAGAGTAAGGAAACAAGTAAGGCATGCTCCATGGTATACCACACAGACAAAAACCCTCAAATAAGCAGTGCGCAAACTTGAACAAAAATGGCGTTCTACTAAATTGAAAGTCTTCCGCCAAGCATGGAAAGATAGCCTTATCACCTACAAAAAAGCACTCAACGAGGCTAAGTCAACCTACTATTCCTTGCCGATCGAAGAAAACAAAAATAATACAACATTTCTCTTTACCACAATTTCCCGCCTGACGAAGAGCCACACTGAAGTAACCGAATCTATCCCTATATGCCTAAACAGTAATGACTTCATGAATTTTTTCAATGACAAAATTGAAACAATTAGAGATAAGATTAATAACCAATCAGTCTCACCAGATATTCATACTCCATTGCTGAACGGTAGCGAAAACATCATTGAATCACAGATGAGACGAACAACTTTGAATTCATTTACACCGATCGACATATTAGACCTCACTTCCACAATTTCCTCATCAAAATCTACAACTAGTCTACTAGATCCTATCCCTACTCATCTTCTGAAATCTGCTCTCCCTTTCTTGGATAATGCTTTGCTCCAGATCATGAATAACTCACTGCTGTCAGGGCATGTACCACAGTCGTTTAAGTTATCTGTTATTAAGCCATCCCTCTAGGAACCTACCCTTGACCCTAACAGCCTGGCCAACTATAGGCCTATATCTAATCTCCCTTTTCTGTAGAAAATACTAGAAAAAATAGTGTCCAAACAAATTAGTGCCTTCTTACATATGAATAAAATCGAAGAATTATATCAGTCTGGTTTCAGAGCTCACCACAGTACTGAATCAGCCTTAGTTAAAGTTTTTAATGACCTCCTCATTGCTGCCGATAATGGACATATATCAATTTTAGTCCTCCTGGACCTCAGTGCTGCCTTCGACACCGTAGACCATTACATACTACTTCACAGGCTTGAACATTTGATAGGCATTAAAGACTCAGCACTCGCTTGGTTTATATCATACCTTTCTAACCGCAGACAATTTGTACAAGTCCACAATAAACCGTCTATCCAGACTATGGTAAAATATGGGGTGCCTCAAGGCTCATTACTAGGGCCCCTGTTATTTTCTCTCTATATGCTTCCCCTAGGCTCTGAAATTAGGAAACATGGCATTAAATTTCATTCTTATGCAGACGATACACAACTATACCTTTCCGTAAAACCTGACGAATTAACTCCGTTAGCCAAACTTGACACATGTATAAGAGATATAAAGACATGGATGACAAATAATTTCCTGCTTTTCAACTCCAATAAAACAGAAGTCATGGTTGTAGGTCCTAAAAAGATGAGGGATATCCTATCCTTATCACAGGCTACATTTACTGATCTTCAACTATCCTCATCTAAAAATGTAGGAGTTACAATTGACCAAGACCTATCACTAAGTAATCACATAAAATAGATTACCAAAACTTCATTCTATCACTTAAGGAACATTTCAAAGATAAGGAACTCCTTATCCTTACCAGACGCTGAAAAATTAATCCATGCTTTTGTAACCTCAAGGATTGACTATTGCAACGCTCTGTATGCTGGCTGCAATAACACCTGTCTAAAGAGCTTACAGCTTATACAAAATGTGAACATATTTTCCCTATCCTGGCATCTCTAAAAAGTCGCATTGACTTCAACGTATTACTTCTAACGTACAAAGCCATTAATGGCCAGGCACCAGAATATATTAAAGATGTCCTAGTCTCATATAACCCGCCCAGACCGTTACGATCACAGAATACTGGCCTTCTTGTAATTCCAAGAATCTCAAAAACGACAGTATACTGCCTCCCATAGTTAGGTATGGTGCGGTGTGGAACTTCACCCATCTCGGGGATTTTGGAATGGACCACCCTGCTGAGTCCTCGTGTGACTGGCACCCCAGTCGCGCGTGAGATGGTGGTCACTGACCATATCTGAGCTAGTGTCGACTACCCCTCACCATGCCTTAGTTATGCTGCTATAGCATAGTGCTGTCATGGACTTCTCATGTGCCACGCCGTACAACCCCCTCCCCTCTCCTCTCTCCCCTACCCTCTTTCTCTCAACTCTCCCTCTCTTGCCCATTCTCACTATGATTTACTGTAACAATATATAGCACCACTGATCACTTCTTGACATTAACCACATTGATTTCAAGTAATATTAACCCATTCTACATTTCTCTTTCTTCTCCCTTACTGTACCTCACTTGTGAGGTATATCATCACCAGTCATCAACCATCCGTGTGCCTGGCCCTCCTCTTACCCATCCCACCTGAAGTCCCATCCTTGACTGCTGTATTACTGTCCCCCTACCTGGATTCCTGGCCCGTACAGCCCCATCACCTGCCTATGACAACTCTGCCCGGATTCTGGCCTGTCTGCTGACCACTTGCCCCCTCACAACTTTCTTTCCTGGACAATTCCGACGCCGGACTATTGCACTTTCTCTCACTAAATCATGATTATGCTTTATCATACCGGATATGTAATCATCCCACCTTTTGTAACTTTCACCTCAGGTGCTTTAAACACCATGGGCCCTATCATGACATTCTAAAGTGCATCGTCACTCGTCAAAAGTCTATTCAAATTTAGTAGGATGTCCAGTTCACATTGGGAGGGGTTTCGATCTCAAAAGTGGAGCGCATGGCGTAACAAGGTGTTCCTAGGTCTTTTAATCAGTCATATGGGTGTGTTTGGGGCGTAACATCATTTTAAACCAATGAGAATGACCTCTGTCATTCCCTTTAACGGCGCAACGCGCGATATGTCAAATAAATGCATCGGTATTTTGGCATTCAACGGCGCATTTGAAGGAGGCTGCTTGCGAGACCGTATGGAATAGTCATTCTTAAACCATGCTTTACTAAAACCTAGCATAGCCTTCACGCATTTGCACTCGTCTATTATTTGAACTCATTGGCAAGGTGAAACTAACTTCACCAAGGAGTCAGTCAACGACAAGACAGTTATATGCAGTTACTTTCACTATTGACTGACAATGGGTTACCATCGAAAACAGGCTGGAAAAAAGCAACACTTACCCTACATCTCATGATGAGCAGTTATTCACCATCATTTGCAAATTGGTAATGACGGTTAAAAGTGATTAGGGGAGAGGCGAGAGACACGTACGGAGCACAGAGAGTCACGAGATATAAGCAACTCATCTGCAGGATAAATGTTGTTTTATTCAGTCATTTGACCAATATTTGGGTAAGTGTTGCTTTTTTCAGCCTATGTTTTCGATGCTAACCCATTGTCAGTCAATAGTGAAAGTAACTGCATATAACTGTCTTGTCGTTGACTGACACCTTGGTGAAGTTAGTTTCACTTTGCCAATGAGTTCAAATAATAGAAAAGTGCAAATGCGTGAAAACTATGCTAGGTTTCAGTAAAGCATGGTTTAGTGGAATGACTATTCCATACGGTCTCGCAAGCAGCCTCCTTGAAATGCGCCGTTGAATGCCAAAATACAGATGCATTTATTTGACATATCGCGCCGTTAAAGGGAATGACAGATGTCATTCTCATTGGTTTAAATGATGTTACGCCCCAAACACACCCATATGACTGATTAAAAGACCTAGGAACACCTTGTTACGCCATGCGCTCCACGTTTGAAAACGAAACCCCTCCCAATGTGGACTGGACATCCTACTAAATTTGAATAAGCTTTTGACGAGTGACGATGCGCTTAAAAATGTCATGATAGGGCCCTAAAGGAGCATTTCACCGTTGGGTGAATTTTTGGTTCATGCGGATTAAAGCCTACAACTCCCAGAATTCCCTGCCTTTCACTGCTCTTCGCTGCCCTACCAAGCAACTCTCCCAGGAAGTAGTCAATGTAGACTCAAAAACAGGTTTTTTTCTAGACAAAAAATACAGATATCTCTCGTCTCAGGGGTGCATGAGGGAGGGATGAACAGTCATTTGAAAATACTACCAGGTTTCTACTGATACAAAGCTTAATGCTAATCGGTGAAGTATCCCCTTAACTCTGCCTGTGTGTCCAAGCTGCCCTTTCGCAGTGATGAGTTCTGATGATAGAAAACCGTGTATGTGTGTGTGTGAGAGAGAGAGTGTAATGTATGTGAGTGTGTGTGTGTGTGTGTGTGTTTATGTGTGAGTGTGTGCGTACATGTGTGAGTATTTGTGTGTGTGTGTGTGAGAGAGAGTGTAATCTATGTTAGTGCGTTTGCCTGTGTGTGTGTGTGTGTGTGTGTGTGTGTGTGTGTGTGTGTGTGTGTGTTTATGTGTGAGTGTTTATGTGTGTGTGTGTGTGTGTGTGCCTGTGTCTGTGCGCGTTTGTACGTGCATGCATGCAGTCTTAAAGCTGTACATAGAGACTAGCTTCAAGTGGAGTAATGTATTGCGAGAGGTTATTAATGCTCCCAACACAAACAAACCCTGCTCACCCAGCCTGCGCGCGTGAAAAGCCTCTTCATGTGTCTTTGTTGCACAACGCTGGCGTGCAGCTTCCAGTCATCTTCTTGAGATTTGGACTCTCTTCCCACTCGCTGCCTCACTCCCACCCTCCTGCTCCACCACGCGTCTGTTTCCTCTGACTACTGAGAGGGATTCTCACACTTCAAAAGTCTTGGAGCTCTGTGTGTGTGTGTGTGTGTGTGGGTGGGTGTGTGTGTAGAATGCTATTAATGACGCAATGCAATCCATGAAAATCCCTCCATGTTTCGTTCCATGTCTCTTTCAGCGTTTTGCTATGCTAGTTATATTTACAGCAACTACAGAAACATTTACACACAAATCGATCAAAATATTGATAACCAATAATGAGGTTAGGGTTGATAACCAATAAGGTTAAGATTGATAACCAATAATAAGGTTAAGACTGACAGCTAATGACCATTTTGAAAGCATCCTTACATTGTTTTTGTTACATTGCTTCATTGTTTTCAATATTTCTCAATCTTAAATCCTTTAAAGCAACACCAAAGAGTTTTTTTGTACCTTAAAATATTTTTTTCCAAAATCGTTTCAGTGATTTATCAACTTGTAACAGGGTGAACGGCACTCTCTGCATTTGCTTCTCGACCCTCTCTATCGGCTATAACCGCACTATGCAAGTTTGCAAGTCCAGATCGGGTAACGGATCTGTAGTTCGATGGAATGAGACATAAGAATAAGAGATAAGAGCGGCTATCTGACGCTGACAGAAATGTAAACATGCCGTGGACTTGCATGCATATCGAGTGCACCCGAGCGTGACTCATGGTTGCTTTACGTAGCACACAAAAAAATGCTCTCGGCTGTAAACATACGTGTAGAGATCTATAGATACAATAGATCTAATGTATTTGTGTGTTTGAGTGAACAGCTTACTTATGTTTGTGTGTGGGTTTGTGTGTGTGTGTGTGTGTGTGTGTGTGTGTGTGTGTGTGTATGTGTGTGTGTGTGCCAGTGCTGCTTTCCAGACAACTCCAACAGATGTTGGATATTTCTTAATTGTAATCTCCCAGTTTTGTTCCAGGCAAACTCTCAAATCCAGACTGCCTGACTGCTCCAGTTCAAACTAAGAGTGGTCAGGCAGGCAGCAGACCCTCAGCCCTCTCCCCCAGGACAGTGAGAACAGCAGCCCAGGTTTACAAAGAGGGACATCAAAGTCCACCTAATCTGATGCTTACATACTCAATTCTATTCAGAATGTGTCTGATTCGGACGTGATTATGGGGCGTGTTTCAACCGATAAAGGGGGTAAAATGCCTCTGCACACAATAGGATAGACCTAACCAATCAGAGAACTCAATAGAATAAACCTAACCAATCAGAGCAACGAAATAGCCTACCCTGAATCCTGTAGGGAGAATAGCCAAAACATCCTTCTTCTCAATATATCTTGTACACCAGACGCCATAGCGAAATCTAAATGTCAAAATCTAAAAAGCTTCCCTAGCAACAGGCTTTTTGTGGTAAACAAATCCAACTGAAGCGTGCTCAGGTGACATGATAGACTAGTATAAAGCCCGCCCAGATAGCAACCATTAAGATCTAGTGCAATATTTATCCATGGATGGAATGTTTCCAATTGTTGAAAGTTTGGATGTATTGACGTAGCCTCTTGGTAACATATGTATGCTTTGTCTTCTGTCATGCTTGATACTATCTTTTATGGCTATGTGTCATGTTTGTCTGTCGATACTGTCATGTGTGGCTAAGTTTCATGTCTGTCTGTTGATGCTTTGTCCTACATGTATGTCTACATGCCTGTCTATTGATGTTACTATACTGTATGTCTTACATGTATGTATTGTTTCTGTCCTTTGTATATTGTTCTCCTATACTTAAATGAGCTGCCCAGGGATGCAAAAAGAATTTCAGCACAAACTGACAAATAAAGTTGTATCGTATTGTTTCGTATTTGATTGTTGCGGTCGGTTCAAACTGCTCTGGTTCGGGCATATACTGTAGTTGCTTTAGTCCAGTCCACTCCAGACCGAATTTCAATTTTGTGGCTGGCTTCAAGGTTATTTTTATTTGTTGTGGCCACAAGTTTAAATTTATAATAATATCCTTGGGCAATTACAAGCTTGACTTTACCTTGCATCTTCCCTGCAAAGCACTTCGGGTGTCTTGATAAAGTGCTATATGAATGCAATGTGTTGCTGTTGATGTATAAGGGTTATTATGCCATTTTACTGCTGTAGGACTTGTACAAGTTCTAAGCCACAGATCTATCAAGTATCATACATTGCTGTGCTATCCATAGACCTTTTCCAAAAGAGTATACAAGCAGTGAACATACGAGACATGTGCAAATTAGGGTTCAGTTGTTGCACATATTAATTATTTGACGTTTCCTTGTTGAATATTCCCAGTCCCTGTGTCCAGGCTGTTGAGATCCTCTCATGCGAGGCATGTTTTAGACCCAACACATACACTCTGGGCATGGAAACATGAGCCGACCTGGAGAACACACACACACACACACAAACACACACACACACACACACATTTCCACACACAGTCCAGCGAATATTGAGGAGCCTGGAGAGAAGCAGAGTAAAGAGGAGAGGAAGAGAGGAGGAGAGGAGGAGTGGAGAGAGGAGAAAAGGAGGAGTGAAGAGAGGAGAGGAGAAAAGGAGGAGTGAAGAGATAAGAGGAGTGGAGAGAGGAGGAGAGAAGAGAGGAGCAGAAGAGATAAGAGGATTTGAGAGAGGAGGAGAGGAGGAGAGAAGAGAGGAGCAGAAGAGAGGAGTGGAGAGAGGAGAAAAGGAGGAGTGAAGAGAGGAGAAAAGGAGGAGTGAAGAGAGGAGAGGAGTGGAGAGAGGAGAAAAGGAGGAGTGAAGAGAGGAGAGGAGAAAAGGAGGAGTGAAGAGAGGAGGAGTGAAGTGAGGAGCCGTGAAGAGATAAGAGGAGAGGAGAGAGGAGGAGAGAAGAGAGGAGCAGAAGAGAGGAGTGGAGAGAGGAGAAAAGGAGGAGTGAAGAGAGGAACAGAATAGAGAGGAGGAGAGGAGGAGTGAAGAGAGGAGCAGAAGAGATAAGAGGAGAGGAGGAGTAGAGGAGAGAGGAAGAGTGGAGGAGAGGTAGTGCCACACTAACAAAGTCTCAACAGCTTCAAGTGCTACACACATACACAGAAACACACACATGCACCACCTCTCAATGCCCCACCTGGTCCCTCTAACCCCAATGCTGTCACACTGTAGGGTGCCGTGGCAACCCTGGCCACCACTAGTGGACAAGACTGGCTGTGGCCGCGGCCTGAAACGGATTACTGCCGGTGTGCTGTGGGACATGTGAGCACTTGGTGATGAACTGGACTTGCTATTTCTTCTCTTTCTCTCTCTCTCTTCCTCTCTGTCCCTCTCTCTCTGTCTCTCTTCCTCCTCTCTCATTGCTCTGTGTCTTTTCTTTGTGTCTCTCAATCAATCTACCCATCAGTAGAAAGTTTTCCACTTCTCTTCGCTTGAGGAAGCTGTAATACAGACTTCTGTGTAAGTTGTGTGCATCCGAGATATGTCAACGCTGCCTTCAAAGCCAAACGTTCTCCAGGCAGGCATCTGAAGGCATCTGAGAAAAAGAGATTGTACACTTTTGAACAGTTCTTCATGCCTAGATGCCATATTAAGCTAAATAGCATCATTGTCCCTGATGGTCCCTTCCCACGTCTCTGTTTGTCTCTCTATGTCATCTCTTGCTCTGCACTCTCTCTCTCTCTCTCTTTCCTTTTTTTATTCAGTTTTTCCAAACATATTAACAAGACCTCAGAAACCTTACAAAACCCAACTAAGTGTAACAGACATGAAACATACAGTATACAAAGACTATTTGAGATAATTGAAATTTCAACATGCTCTATCTCTCTCTCTTTCCAACGAGAGATGACACAGCAGCTCCTGCAAATTCACATTTCCTTGTGATCAGTGCCGTGCCCCAAACACACTGGTTTGATGTCAAGGATGTCAACAAGCACGATTTTGTGTGTATGTGTGTGTGTGTGTGTGTGTCTCTGTGTGTGTGTGTGTGTGTGTCTGTGAGTGTGTGTGTGTGCGTGCACGCATGCGTGGTTTCTGAATATCACTGGTGGGGTGTTCATCATGCATGTTGGTGGATGTAGAGTGTTAGATATGCTAGTTTTTAATATAAGCACGTTCCTAGCAGCGCTGCCACAAAGCTAACAAGCTTATAAGAGACTAGCCAAACACCATCATAGAAACTCACTGGGCAGAAAACATAGACAACCACAGTGTGTTGTCATCCTGCTGATGCAATGCTATATCTACTTCACAAGATTTATAAATAACAACTCTCCAACTCTGTCTGATGACCTAAGAAAAGAAAGCAAGAGTGTTGTATTCCTGTAAGACATGGCATGACAACATTGTTTAGTTTTGTTTTGTTTTGTTTTTACAGAAGGGAACACGCACAGTTAGCTATAAAGCATCCCATGTATTTTTAAAAGGAGGTTTTTCTGCGGTCATGAAAACAACAACGTGACTTGACTTGGGGGGATGTGTGTGTGTGTGTGTGTGTGTGTGTGTGTGTGTGTATGTGTGTGTCTGTGTGCATGTGTGTGTTTGTGTGTGTGTGTGTGTGTCTGATAATTATTATTAAAAGGACAGTGCCCAAGGCTCCGGGAATTCAGACAAAGCAGAACGTGTTGTTTTCTCTTTGTGTTATTTACCGACCCGCCTTGTGTGCTGTTTGTCACCTTTTGCATTTTTAAAGAGACTAAAACACACAATTTGTAGCGCTGTCTCTTGCCAGAGGCGAGATATGGAGGCAGGGTCACTGCCACGCTGCCCTAAACGCCACGCCACGCTGCCCTAAACGCCACGCCACGCTGCCACGCTGCCCTAAACGCCACGCTGCCCTAAACGCCACGCTGCCACGCTGCCCTAAACGCCACGCCACGCTGCCCTAAACGCCACGCCACGCTGCCACGCTGCCCTAAACGCCACGCTGCCCTAAACGCCACGCTGCCACGCTGCCCTAAACGCCACGCCACGCTGCCCTAAACGCCACGCTGCCACCCTGCCCTAAACGCCACGCTGCCACCCTGCCCTAAACGCCACGCCACGCTGCCACCCTGCCCTAAACGCCACGCCACGCTGCCCTAAACGCCACGCTGCCACCCTGCCCTAAACGCCACGCTGCCACCCTGCCCTAAACGCCACGCCACGCTGCCACCCTGCCCTAAACGCCACGCTGCCACCCTGCCCTAAACGCCACGCCACGTCACGCTGCCACCCTGCCCTAAACGCCACGCCACGCTGCCACGCTGCCCTAAACGCCACGCCACGCCACGCTGCCCTAAACGCCACGCCACGCCACGCTGCCACCCTGCCCTAAACGCCACGCCACGCTGCCCTAAACGCCACGCTGCCACCCTGCCCTAAACGCCACGCTGCCACCCTGCCCTAAACGCCACGCCACGCTGCCACCCTGCCCTAAACGCCACGCTGCCACCCTGCCCTAAACGCCACGCCACGTCACGCTGCCACCCTGCCCTAAACGCCACGCCACGCTGCCACCCTGCCCTAAACGCCACGCCACGCTGCCACCCTGCCCTAAACGCCACGCTGCCACGCTGCCCTAAACGCCACGCTGCCACCCTGCCCTAAACGCCACGCTGCCACGCTGCCCTAAACGCCACGCCACGCCACGCTGCCACCCTGCCCTAAACGCCACGCCACGCTGCCACCCTGCCCTAAACGCCACGCCACGCCACGCCACGCTGCCACCCTGCCCTAAACTCCACGCCACGCCACGCTGCCACCCTGCCCTAAACGCCACGCCACGCCACGCTGCCACCCTGCCCTAAACGCCACGCCACGCCACGCTGCCACCCTGCCCTAAACGCCACGCCACGCTGCCCTAAACGCCACGCCACGCTGCCACCCTGCCCTAAACGCCACGCCACGCTGCCACCCTGCCCTAAACGCCACGCCACGCTGCCCTAAACGCCACGCCACGCTGCCACCCTGCCCTAAACGCCACGCTGCCACCTTGCCCTAAACGCCACGCCACGCTGCCACCCTGCCCTAAACGCCACGCCTCGCTGCCACCCTACCCTAAACGCCACGCTGCCACCCTGCCCTAAACGCCACGCCACGCTGCCACCCTGCCCTAAACGCCACGCTGGCACCCTGCCCTAAACGCCACGCCACGCTGCCCTAAACGCCACGCCACGCTGCCACCCTGCCCTAAACGCCACGCTGCCACCTTGCCCTAAACGCCACGCCACGCCACGCTGCCACCCTGCCCTAAACGCCACGCCACGCTGCCCTAAACGCCACGCCACGCTGCCACCCTGCCCTAAACGCCACGCTGCCACCTTGCCCTAAACGCCACGCCACGCTGCCACCCTGCCCTAAACGCCACGCCTCGCTGCCACCCTGCCCTAAACGCCACGCTGCCACCCTGCCCTAAACGCCACGCTGCCACCCTGCCCTAAACGCCACGCCACGCTGCCACCCTGCCCTAAACGCCACGCTGCCACCCTGCCCTAAACGCCACGCCACGCCACGCCACGCCACGCCACGCTGCCACCCTGCCCTAAACGCCACGCCACGCTGCCACTCTGCCCTAAACGCCACGCTGCCACACTGCCCTAAACGCCACGCCACGCTGCCACCCTGCCCTAAACGCCACGCCACCACGCTGCCCTAAACGCCACTCCTGCTCCCATAGCTCTGTTTATGTCCCCCCTTCTCTCTCTCTCTCTCTCTCTCTCTCTCTGCATCCACCTCTTTCTCTCTCTCTCTCTCTCTGCCTCCATCTCTCTCTCTCTGCCTCCATCTCTCTCTCTCTGCCTCAATCTCTCTCTCTCTCTCTCTCTGCCATCTCTCCCTCTCTCTGCCTCCATCTCTCTCTCTCTCTGCCTCTCTCTCTCTCTCTCTCTCTCTGCATCCACCTCTTTCTCTCTCTCTCTCTGTCTGTCTCTCTCTCTCTCTCTGCCTCCATCTCTCTCTTTCTGCCTCTCTCTCTCTATCTCTCTCTCTCTGCCTCCATCTCTGTCATTGTTTTTTTTTCTCTCTTCATCCCTTCTTCAATCTTGCTCCCTCTCTCCCTCCCTCCATATCTCACTCTCTCTGTCTTCCTCAATAGCTCTTTCTTTTATCTATCCTTTCCTTCTCCTCTTCCTCCTCTTCCTCCTCTTCTCCTCCACCATGGTGGGTTGCTAGGTAACGGGTATGCAGGCGAGTCACGCCGCTCCATTTGGCATTTTGTTTTTGTTTGATTTGGATAATTTTCATAATTAAATGTGTTTTTTTATTTTGTATGTGCTCTTTACGTTAGGCTTATTTGTTTTGCATGGGTGTCAATTATAGTGTGTTTTCTCCTGGTGTTGAACCTGTTGTAGTAACTTTATCAGTCTGCATCAGGCTAACGTTAACTTCCTATGAGATGTGGATTTTTAGGATAGTGCACTGTGCCTACTTCACCTATTTTGGTCTACCATCAAATGCTTCACCTCTTTAAAAAGCTGAGTCCCTATAGTTTCTTAGGGTTTTCTGTCGGATAACAAGCATCTCTGAACTGATCACATTTCAGCCCTCTAGGTCACTTGATATGACTTAGAAACACAACTGAGTCCTAGCACCAGGTCTTGTGAAGCTGTGTGCAAACATAGATCAATGCAGAATGAAAATATGAGAATGAGTACTTTAGACCATTATTTACCAAGGTATGCTCATGCATTTTGTAAAATGCCCTATGGAAACTCCCCATAAGACTTTTGGTTACCCAAAATGCACACTGACAATAAAAGGCTTACTGTGTGGCAACCTCATAACGCATAATGCATAATCCTGGTCTCATATGAAAGGTAGCACTCTAAAGTTTCGGAAATTTAGACTAATCGGATTGTATGTCAGGGGTTAATTCATATAATGTAGTATGACTGCACAAGATATGGAATATTTAGACAAAAGTGTAATCGGGGAAGGAGGGCATTTTTGATTACATTTAATTGAGACATAGTAAGATTAATCTGACAATGTAGAGCACTATACAGATTGTACATGAAAAAGGTTGTCATGTATGGATTCACAAGAGCCCAAGCTTTTAAATGGTGTATAACAATGCTATGCTACATAGCAATATGGTGCATACAATTGATTTAGAAAGTTGGGGGGGGTGTGCCGTGGAAGGCACATTGTCTCATAACAGGTAATGTTAAAGGGACACCAGGCAACGTTTTCGTGTTAATTAATCATCTTCGTAAGTCGGTACATGGTTAAATGACTCATTACGGGGCGAATGAAGGCTCTCTTGCCCGCCCCTACTGCCTGTAGGAAGAATATCCCACTTGCAAGTTCGGTGTATCCTCCCCGCCGACCGAAGCAGGATCAGTTTACAGCACAGAGGGAGGCTAACGAAACGCTAGAAATTGTTGTAAACGTGTGTATAATGGCAGAGCCGGTGAAGCGAAAAACCCTTGACAGAAGACGCAAAGAAAAGGAAAAGAGCTTCAGACCGAGCGAGGGGGAGTTTGGTAGAGAAAAAGCATCAGGCTTGCCTGGTGAGGGGGAGTTTGGTAGAGAAAAAGCATCAGGCTTGCCTGGTGAGGGGGAGTTTGGTAGAGAAAAAGCATCAGGCTTGCCTGGCGAGGGGGAGTTTGGTAGAGAAAAAGCATCAGGCTTGCCTGGTGTCCCTTTAACATCCATTGGAGTGGAGAGTCTTGGCTGGACTATAAACAGGCTGTAGACCTGCCGTCTGTGTTTCTGCCTTCCTGAAGTCCGACTGCTGCTGATTCAGAGTTGGCCCTTTAGTGTCTGGTAATGGGGACCCGTGACTGGACGACACAGGTGGTCTTGGCTCTGTGTAAACTTGTCCGGTTACACTTTACTTGACAGTATCGACATAAGAGTGACATGACACTGTCATGAATGTGTCATAAACAAGTCATAAACGTTTATGACATAACGCTTCTGTTTTTAGGTGACATTCGGTTTTTGTCAAGACAAAAAAGGATTAGGGTTAGGGTTAAGGTTCATGTGTCATGACAGTGTTACCACTTTGTCCATGTCCCCAATGTGTACCGACCCGTTGCTGAGCGGTCATGCTAGCTGCTTAAACCAGCCTTCCAACCTGCGGATGGAAATGTGAAGGTTCTCACACTAGCGATGGAGGATTTGTCGCTTTTGGGGCTTCGCCGAGCTGCTGATCTGCTGAACGGCTTCAATGTTTACTCTGCAACAGCTGACCCGTGTTTCCAGAGCTCCGGCCTGGTGTTTGGACATTCAAGAGCACATGACCCCATGTTTTGCGAGGTTCGGGTACGCTGATGAGTCAAGCCGATCCGTCCAGCACATAATGTTTTTGTTTGATTCTCTCTGTAAACTCAGGGCTTTGCTGTAAAAAACCTTAATGCATTGCTCAGTCAGTTTCCCCCTGAATAAACCATGGTTCATGATGTCTATTCTCTCTTCCCCCTCTCCACCTCCACCCTGCCTCCTCTCCACCTCCACCCTGCCTTCTCTCCACCTCCACCCTGCCTCCTCTCCTCTCCTTCAGCCATGTTCTGATGTGATGTCAACAGTGCTGTTCTAGTAGATATTTGTTATTGTGTTTTTGTCATGGTACCCCAGCTGCCTCTTACATTATAAGAGCCCACAATGACCTGTAGTGTTCTGGGTACTCACAGCCAGAGGCAACACAACCAGGACAAGGGCAACAGGAAACAGCATGGCTGACGACCTGGCCTGAGGGGTAATCTCAAACAGGGGGTCAGGATTTGGAGGGGTAGCTTCAGCCAATTAGCATGGCATTTGCCCACTGACATTTTTTTTTTAAAAACATGGAGTTACATGGTTGCCACTTCCGACACCAGTTTTTACATGCTGATTGGTAGATGACAGCTCATGCATGGTTAAGCATGGTTAAGAAAAAAGTAAATGGATGGGGGTGGGGCTTAGTCACTCTCTCCAGTTAATACCTCCATGACCTCAACCCAGCCTGTGGGGTCATTTCAACCCAGCTGGTTGGGTAATCTCAACCCACTCATCTCAGGAGGCACTCTGCCATAGGGAGGGAAATGAAAAGCTGTTTCCTTAGTGGTTTCATTCCTATCGGAGAGCAGTTTTCATGTAAAATCCCACTTTATTTAAAAAAATAATAATAATATGAACTAGGACTGTCAATCGATTAAAAAAATGTAATCAAATCAATGACATACTCTGTGATTAATTAATCTAAATTTATCGCATAGATATTTTTTTCTGTAAAAGTATTTTAAATATTTAAATTCAAATGAATCATTGAATAATCAGCATTAGTGACATTAAAGTTCAAAAACTCTTTTATTATTATTTTCACTGTTCAAATAATGGCCATAATAATCTATGATATGACCTAATAGGCTGAGGAAATAAATTCAAAAGTGCTTCGGGAAGAAGTTTTTTTTTTTTTTTCACATACAAGGCATTTCAGGCCACAGATATAACCTAGGGGAGACAATGAAAATAAATGAACACTCCCCTCAATGTCAACACTATTTCTTTGCATTGATGTGCGACTTTAGAGTTGACGAACTCCGGTGATATGCAAATTCCTTGCTGCAGACATGGCAGAGGACTTTATTTTAATCACTTT
This sequence comes from Alosa pseudoharengus, assembly GCF_046254945.1. Lineage (NCBI taxonomy): Eukaryota > Metazoa > Chordata > Actinopteri > Clupeiformes > Clupeidae > Alosa > Alosa pseudoharengus. The sequence goes on from NW_027468685.1 coordinate 6,143,684, forward strand.
ATTTTTATCAACACCATCAGGCCGTTTTTTAAAAGTAAATGTCCCCATCAATGATCTAGGCAGCATATTTTCTTCTCTCTCCTTTATTTTACAGTCTGGTTACTGACTAGAACGGCTCGGGGTCATACGGAATCGATTAATCTGCACTATTTTTTTTAATCAGTTATTTTTTCTCAAATTAATTAATCGAAATTAATCAGTTATTTTGACAGCCCTAATACTGTATGAACCTATATCAGCAAATTATATCTTGGAGTATGGCCACCAGAATTACTGCCATATCACATGGAAGCCATTCCACTAACTTTTCGATCCTGACAGAGATTTATTATTTTTTTTGTAAAAATGTCTCTTTTTGAGAGATAGTGAGAGAGAGAGAGAGCGTGAATGAGAGTGTGAGAGAGAGATAGTGAGAGAGGGAGAGAGAGCGTGAATGAGAGTGTGAGAGAGAGATAGTGAGAGAGGGAGAGAGCCTGATTGATTGATTGATCGATTGATTGAGTGCCCTGCTCTACACACCAAACACTGCTATAAGCTATGAGACTGATTGATTGATTGATTGATTGATTGATTGAGTGCCCTGCTCTACACACCAAACACTACTACACGCCATGCGTCTGTGTGCTTTGAGCCATTTCTGACCAAAATTAGAGTTCAGAACCTAATTAACGATTGCGAATTTTTTCCACCTCTGGTCATTGTGCAACGCCAATGCACCAAGAGATTCAAATCATCCCAAACAGCACTGGTTTAGTAAAGTTTTTTTGGAAAAGCTCAGTGAGTTACAGTTTTGCCCTCCAAACAAACCTGCACATATTCCTATTCTCTGTATACAACTGATCCAATTAACACCGCTGTTGAGTAGACCATCTGATCTTATTAATTTAATAATATTAATCTATTAATCTGTTGTGGTGGACGTTAGAGGCTCGTTAGACAGAGGCTCTTCTTCCAATCCATAGCCAGCCTGGAATATGCATGTAAGATAGAAGGAGGGCTTGTCTGCAACCCCAGCAACACCCAACCCCGCACAACATTAGAATTGATCACGACACTGGTGAGGGGATTGGAACTCTGCATGGGTTCGTTTGAGTCGAGTTCACCTGAGCACAACCTCTCACTCATCAGGAGTGTTCGTTTCATCTGCAGGCATTACCTCCGCACCACACCTCACCTGTGTTTGAAGTTGGCCTGTAAGACAAACATGAGAGTCCGTCTCACACACAAACACACACACACACACACACAAACACACACATACACACACACACACACACACACACATACACACACACACACACACACACACACACACAATTGTGAGAGTCCGTCTGTTGTTGGGATGGGAAACTTTCTTCAAAGGGATCCAATACACACTGATCTTTCCTTTTCAAGAATCGACCTTCTACAATTTTCTAATCTTTGCTTAAGAGCGAGAAAGAGAGTTCTGTTTGCAAAAAAGACAGCTGGAGAATGTCTGTTTAACAACACTGACAAAAGTGTGATCATATGCTAACAACATTAACAGTGATGTCTTTGGAACATATCACAGCAGAGCAGTGTTGTAGTCAAGTCACTATGCCTCGAGTCCGAGTCCAGGTTCGAGTCCTCAGTGTTCAAGTCCGAGTCAAGTCCAAGTCATTAAAAAAAAAATTCTAAGTCAAGTCCGAGTCGAGTCCACTACTCATCCGAGTCAAGTCCGAGTCGAGTCACTATTGATCCACGTCGAGTCCGAGTCGAGTCCCTATTGATCAAGTCGAGTCCAAGTCCAGCACTAAAGTAAGCATAGCCTACATGTCGTTCCATTTTTTTCCATTACAGATGAAATCCTTAAAAGCAAAACGGACAATCTTCTGTCTCCAAGCAGGGGTGCCATCACTTGTGTGAAAGTAGTATTGCCAAATTTCTTGCCAAACCCAATGTGTTGTATTTATTATATCGGAGAGAATACCATACCATAGCTATACCATAGCCTATAGGCCTACTCATAATAAATGAGCAATTCACATCCCAATCACACAGGCCATTAAGTCACATTATGCTGTTACTGACTGCTGACAATTGTATAGGCAGTGTTGTAGAAGTTCATACTTCACAAGAGCTAGATGAACGTTGGAGTAGGGCTATTTTGTAAGAGGTAGTGTGGATCATAAAAGGGCATTTTTTTTTAAAATTCTGGCTGTTAAATACACAATTTTAGCGCAGTTTGGGAGGGACAGAAACAGAGCAGGGCCCGTCTTGGTAGCTTCTTTCTGACTCCCGTGACGTGAACACTGGCTACCGGCAACTGCATAATTATGTCATTTCACTGACACTATGGAGACATATTTCACGTCAATTTAACAATAGAGATGAAAACTAGCTTTAGGTTAACGAAGATGTAGATCATCTGCCTAATTAATTTATTTGTGCAACAGGCCACGTTCATTTCAGCGAGATGAGTGAAATACATGTTTTTTTAAGCTGCCATCGCCATACTATTTGCTACGATATTCACCTGTTAGAAATAGAACACGTTGCTATTTCCTTTTTTTTCGTGCAGTGGAATAGGCTATCAAATCGCTCCTTTGAACAGTAACAGTAATCCAGTTCATTCGTGGTTTTAAATATAGTTGTTTCTGGCCTACCCACGAGAGGTTCAGTTTGTCAGTTTCTCGTAGGCCTACATGGACACTACATGGACACTCTACTAGGCAATGTAATGTTATGCTTCTATATTTTGAGACACCAAAATTAAGAAGTATGCTATATCTTGATCGGGAAAACGTTTAGTTTATTTTTCTTTCATCCGATAATAGCCTGCTGCAAATTAACAGACAGAAGCACGGCAAGGCACGCCCCGAATGAAAATGAATGAATGGAACCTCGCTTCTCGCGTCAGTCAGGGAAAACACTGTTCACCAAGTCACGATGATCAGCTATCCAGCAGCAGTGTGTGTTGTTTAGCCTAGGCTGAGTGTAATCTTAGGTAATGTCATGTCATGTATGAGAACTAATATTGCCTGGCAATAGCCTACTACAGCGGTTCCCAAACTTTAACCCCCGCGTACCACCGCCTACATTCTGACTCGGCTCGCGTACCCCCACCATCCGACACATAAACACATAAAAATGTAACGCATTCTATAACCCCCCCCCCCCGCGTTGACAATATTTGTCCATTTAGGTGCGTGCATTTGGTCAGTTAAAAAGTTATGAAAATTAGCCTGCATAGTAGCCTAACTACATCCACATACAATATCTTATAATAGGCCTACAACAACGCATGACAAGGATGACAAGGCTAAACTTAGGCTACCTTTAGTTTGTTAAATGTAAAGCCTAGCTTAATGTTACCTTTCTTGCCCATCTGAAATAACTGCTAGCTTTGCTCATTCCCTCCTTTCTGTTTTTGTTGTTTTCAAAAACCTGTTATTATCCGCGAAACTTTCCCCCCACGGACCATCCAACGCATTCAAAAGTAACGCATTCTAGCTATTCCAGGCGTCATGTTTAATAAGCTGCCCTTTTTTTGATGAACACATTCAGAGTTTATAAATAATATTATTTTATTTTCATGTTTCCATATAATTATGGCCTGATTCGAAATTATGTATTTATTCATGAATTAATTACAAAAGATTTAAAATGTTCATTTTATACCTGTCCGCCATTGCCTTTTTCATCTCGCGTACCCCCTAGAAGCAGCTCGCGTACCACAGTTTGGGAATCCCTGGCCTACTACATTGAAATAGCGGCGGCCATATCTCCAGGCATTTTGGTGTTAAAGTTAACGTTAGTTTGCTTTGCATGTGAACATGATTGCGATGTAGCCTACGACACGAAGCAGTAGCCTAACATTCCCTTGAACTAAAATTAGTATTACGAATAATTTAGATATTAAAATCATATAGCAAATTATAGCCTAATGATATATTACAAAAAAAAGTCGAGTCCTCGACGAGTCATCGCGAGTGCGAATGCACGAGTCCGAGTCCAAGTTCGAGTCATCAGTGCTCAAGTCCAAGTCAAGTCACGAGTCTCTAAATTTAGCTAATGACTCGGACTCGAGTTCGAGTCTCGGACTCGAGTACTACAACACTGCAGCAGAGTGTGTGTGTGTGTGTGTGTGTGTGTGTGTGCATGTTGTGTTTGTGTGTAAGTGTGTGTGTGTGTATGTGTAAGAGATGGAGAGAGAGACTACAGAGACAGCTATACTGCCCAATGTCCATGTTTTTCCTTTACTTCCGCTGGACTTCCTTGACTTTGACAGATCCTACTGGCTTGGAGTTCTGACTTTTTCCAACAGAAGCAAAATCTGAACTTATAAATGCCAGGCTCCAAAACCTCAACCTATGTCCTGTGTACTTTATCACATCCACCACACACACACACACACACACAGACAGATTCACACACACACACACACACACACACACACACACACACACCTTACTGTCTCTTTCACACACACACACACACACACTCACACCTTACTGTCTCTTTCACACACACACACACACACACACACGATCACAAGAAACTATCGGTGTAAAATAAAAAAAATATTCAGCCTGACAAAATAAACAGATGGTGTGTATTCTGGTGGTGTGATTTGTGCTATAACATGGTGTTTATATGGTGCAGTTGTTCCCCATGCAGCTAAAGGCAGTGAGTGTTTTATCTGCTGCGTCACACATGCATGCACACACACACGCACACACAAACACATACACACACACACACACACACGGACACTCAGACACACACACAAACACACACACACGCACACACACGCACACTCAGACACACACACAAACACACGCACACACACACACACACACAAACACACACACACGCACACTCAGACACACACACAAACACACGCACACACACACACACACTCAGACACATGCACACTCAGACACACACACACGCACACACACACACACACACTCAAACACACGCACACTCAGACACACACACAAACACACACACACGCACACTCAGACACACACACAAACACATGCACACACACACACACACTCAGACACACGCACACTCAAACACACACACATGCACACACACTCAGACACAGACACACACTCAGACACACTCACGCACACACAGACACACACTCAGACACACACATGCACACACTCACACACACCTCGTGGTCACCTCGGCAGTCTCCTCCAAGCACCAGCGCTAGTGTTGCTCTGACAGGCTGCTCTCCATCAAACCATATGGAGATGAAAGATGGACATTAATCATCATGATGATCATCACGTCCCAGACAAGGAGTGGAACACAACGATGGATGAGAGAGAGAGAGAGGGAGGGAGGGAGAGAGGGAGGGAGGGAGAGAGAGGAAGAGAGGGAGGGAGGGAGGGAGAGAGAGAGGGAGGGAGGGAGAGAGAGGAAGAGAGGGAGGGAGGGAGAGAGAGAGGGAGGGAGAGAGGGAGGGAGGGAGAGAGAGAGGGAGGGAGGGAGAGAGAGGAAGAGAGGGAGGGAGGGAGGGAGAGAGGAAAATGAGAGAGAGTTCAACAGTGAGAATAAGAGGTGTGTGAGAGAGAGAGCATGAGAGATGAGAGAACAAAGTAGAGAGAGAGAGAGAACTAGTGGGAAGAAAAGAAAGATGAGAGAGAGGTAGAAGATATACAGGAGAGAGAGAGAGACAGAGAGAAAGGGAGGGAGAGAGAGAGAGAAACAAGCTTTTAGCTCAAACCTCCATGATGAAGCTCTAAGTCATTCCTCAAGTCCTCCAGCTGAGCGTCTCCATCCAAATGGGTGAATTAACAGTGACAGCTCCATCTGCAATTAGCACAGAGCAGCCCAATCAAGTCAGTCCCACAATGGGCACTTTGAGCCTTATCGCTGGAATTAAAGCCATCAACCTTACAAATTAAAATAAGCACACATATAAAACAACCAGAGGAATAAATTTAGTGCCTTTGTGCAAATGGGGGGGATAAGTTTCTTCGAGGATGCTATGGAGGGATCTGAGGCTTCCTTGGGATTCTAGAATGACTCGAGGAGGCGGCCTTAGAATCCTCATGCTTTGCATTTCTAGAGAGTCTTTCTTGGGTTGGAATACTGATAAGGGCTGGGAATAAAGAATAGAGAGAGAGGGGGGGGGATGTCTGAGGAGAGAGGGGGAGAGATTGAGGGATAAAGAGAAATAATCATGCAGAGCAAGAAAGAACAGAAGAGAGAGGGAAGATAGAAAGAATGAAAGAAAAGAAGAGGACCAAAGGGAAAGAAAGGACAAGATGGGAAGACAGCAAGAAACAAGAGCTCTAATGGGGGAGAGGATATAATGGAGAACATGGTAGAGGGGGATGAGAGAGAGATAGAGATATGAAGGAGGGAGAGAGAAAGAGAGCTGAAGAAAATAAAAGAGATAGTAAGAAAGGGAGAGAGAGAACGGGAGCAACGGGAGAGTTAGAAAGAGGACAGGGAGGGAGGGAGATATAGTGAGGGAGGGAGAGAGAGAGCAGGAGTGAGAGAGTAAGAAAGAGATAGTGAGGAAGAGAGAGATAGTGAGAAAGAGAGAGAGTGAGAGAGAGACAGTGAGTGAGGGAGTGAGAGAGAAAGTGAGAGAGAGTGAGTGAGGGAGGGAGTGAGAGAGAGAGAGGGAGTGAGTGAGGGAGGGAGTGAGAGAGAGAGAGGGAGTGAGGGAGGGAGTGAGAGAGAGAGAGAGAGAGAGGGAGTGAGTGAGGGAGTGAGAGGGAGTGAGTGAGGGAGTGAGAGAGAGAGAGGGAGTGAGTGAGGGAGTGAGTGAGACAGAGAGAGAGAGGGAGTGAGTGAGGGAGGGAGGGAGGGAGAGAGAGAGAGGGAGTGAGTGAGGGAGGGAGTGAGAGAGAGAGAGGGAGTGAGTGAGGGAGGGAGTGAGAGAGAGTGAGGGAGGGAGAGAGAGAGAGAGAGAGAGAGTGAGTGAGGGAGGGAGAGTAATAAAGAGAGCGAGAGGTGTCTGGGAGCAGATGGGAAAAGGCCAGGGCCATCGCTCTTCGCCTGACTCTCAGCATCAGCATCCTCCTCTATCCCCCTCCGCTAAATTAAAACAACGAGACTCAC
>NW_027468685.1:6153239-6158239 GCF_046254945.1 Alosa pseudoharengus
ACATGCACACACACATTCACTAACAGCAGAAAAAGTAATTAAAAGTATATAATATAAAAAAAACACAACTAAGCAATAAGGACTGTAGAAGATAAAGAATATACTAAATATACTAAAATACAAATTATACTAAATAAAACTTAATCTAAATCAATTCTAAAAAACAGTATCCACATAGTGGGTGATTAATCAATCAGGTGCGCTTGCAATGACTGAAGCAGGGACTGAGCCTGTGGTCCTCTGTGCATAAGGTGTGTTATTGTGCAGTGCCAGAGGTGAGGATGTTGCTCCAGGCGCTTTTCTCTTTGTAGTTCAGGCTCCAGTAAGATTGCAGAGACGATTCACATTTATGCCTTGTCACTGACATGATTTCCCTGTAGGCCAGTGTGGTTATGTTAATCCTAAACCCTAATTCTAAAACTGATAGTCCCGGTCCTTGATTGTGATTGGCTGAATCGTGTTCGATGGCATAAACATACACCTTGATGGCATTTCGTTCTATATTACTGCACTACCATAACTTGATACAAGTTATAGTAGTTGCGTCTCGCTCTCGACGTTGCTTGGCAACCATTCAGATAGAGGAAATATATTTCTTGGCGGAAGAATGATTATCTATGAATAAATCCTTACATTTCTCGTCACTGTGCCTTTACTTTATGAAACTTTGCCAGGTATTTATAGCAACAGTTTTAAAAAAGCAATAAGCCACTGGAGTCCGTAGGTTACACTGATTCTACAACAGCTATAGGGGGCCACTAGTGCGTCGTGCCTAACAACGCCCCTTAGCTGTTGTAGAATCTGTGTAACCTACGGCCTCTCGGGACTTATTGCTTAACTCTAACCCTTACACTATGACAGCCCAAACCAGGTGTGTAACCACATAAGGGCCTGGGTGGGCCAGTGCCGCGCAGATTGACAGCTGGCCCAGCCAATCAGAAGTGTAAAGCATTAACTTGAAATTCAAGGAACGGAAATTTGCTGCTCCGGTTAAATGAAAATGTCAAAAAATGCAACAGTGATGAGCCCAGACACTGAAAGGAGATCTAGATGGGCCAGGCTAGAGATGTGTATAAAAGTGAAGCATATGTAACTTACCAGACTAAATCACCTGCGTAGTTTATCTGCTTTGGATGGAGATAGAATTCAGGTGGATTGGGTGACAAAAACGATAGGTACTTCACCAAGGAAGCTACAGGCCACTCTTCTTCCTTAATTCTCATAGTACCCTCTCTCTCTCTCTCTCATTCTTACTCTCTCTCTCTCTCTCTCTCTCTCTCTCTCTCTCTCTCTCTCTTACTCAATTCAAGTCAATTCAATTCAAGAATGCTTTATTGGCATGACAAGCTCACTTATATTGCCAAAGCAGTTACACAATAAATCTGAACACATACATGTCATTAGATTTTCATAAGAATAAAATAAATAGGTAAAAGTAAAATAAAATGCAGTGTATGATGCAGTGTATGTGTGTGTGTGTGTGTGTGTGCTCTCTCTCTCTCCCTCTCTCTCTCTCTCTCTCTCTCTTACACTCTCTGTAGGCCTCCATTTGCTTTTTTCTCTACCCTCCATTTCTCTAAAACTATTTTCACTGACACAAAGTCTCACAAATCCTACCTCTATCTCTCACCCTCTCTATACACACACACACACACACACACACACACACACACACACATGCATACACACACAGCTACCTCTCTTTCCTATTTCTCCGTCGTCCTTGAGATATTCTTTTCTTTTTATGTGGCTCAGTTTGAACAAAACTAACATGGCACCCTTCCTTACCGTGCGGCGAAACCTGGCTCGAAAATCGAGAATCTTGCCACTCCGCCAGCCACAGGATTAGTCTCGACCCTGGCAAACCCTCTCTCTCCCTCTCCCTCTCTCTCTCTCCCTCTCCTTCTCCTCTCTCTCTCTCTCTCTTCCCGCCTCTCTCTATCTCTCTCTCCCTCTCTGGAACTTTGGTACCGTGACCGAATCTGTTTATTGCAGCTGGGGTTGTGTGAGGCTTTTCATGGATAAGCAAGACAAGGTCAGCGATATTCCCTGTGATGACTTATCCTGCCGAAAAGGCATTATTTCAACACAAGATTGAATGTGAAGATATAAGATGGATTCTGGGGAGACTCAACTTGGGAGACACAACAAATCTAAAAGAAGTGTGGGGAAGGGTGTCACAGAGTCTCTCTCTCTCTCTCTCTCTCTCTCTCTCTCTCTCTCTCTCTCTCTCTCTCTCTCTCTCTCTCTCACACACACACACACACACACACACACACACACATACACACACAGACACACACTCACAAACAGCAGTGCCGAGATAGTGGACAGCCCATCTACTCACTTCCAAGAAATATAAAAAGTATCTTTCATAAAATATGAGGTTTTTTTTACTCTTGAATCATTTACAGAGCCATATGGTCTGAAGTTGGATTCGCTTCTTCAAAAACAGCTGTAAATGCAGCCTCCTCCCCATCATCAGAGTCCTCCATTATAGATGCCGAAGCTGCACTGCCTCGCTGCTTGGCTTGCCACCCCTCTGGTTATCTGCAGGGGTTGGACGAGGCTGCAGCGACCACGCAGCCAATCAGCAGCCTTCCCCACGGGGATAAAAAGGAGGAGAGGAACAAAGGGAGAGAGGGCTTTTTAAAAACATAAAGTGGAGAAAAAGTGGAGCTTAATTTTCAGGCACATGAAGAGGCTGCCTCTAGGGGTCCTGATAGAAGCCACAGCTCAGCAGCGAGCAGAGTCTAATATATTTCTCAGTGAAACAAGAAATAAAGGCCAGCATCGTCCTCCAGTTCTCTGCCTGTCTGTCTGTCTGTCTGTCTGTCTGTCTGTCTGTCTGTCTGTCTGTCTACCTGTCTGTATGTCTACCTGTCTGTCTGTCTGTCTGTCTGTCTACCTGTCTGCCTGCCTGCCTGTCTGTCTGTATGTTTGTCTATCTGTCTGTCCGACCCCAGTGTGTCTGTCTGTCTGTCCTACTTAGGTTATACATTGTGTAACACCTTCTGTATATCTTGCTCAAAAGTGTGTAACTAAACAGGACTGCAGTGAAGAGGACTGAAAGCACTATTTGACTGTCTTCAGATACCAATTCCAATTCAAAATGCTTTATTGGCATGATAAATAGGTCACTCATATTGCCAAAGCACTTATTAGATAATACAATATTCTTCCTTTCACAGACCATCACACACACACACACACACACACACACACACACACACACACAAACACAAAACCACACACAGGCAAACACACAAACACACACACACACACACACACACACACACAGGCAAACACACACACACACACACACACACACACACACACACTCAACATCTACTGATCTGCCTCTAAAAACAAATTGAATATCATGAAAAAAGTTATTTTTTCCCCATAATTTATTTCAAATACTGAAACTTTCATATAATCTAGATTCTATACACATGAGGTGAAATATTTCAAGACTTTTTGGTTTCAATCTTCAATATTCTAATCTTGATGATTATGGTTTACAGCTAATCGAAATCAAAAATCTAGAATCTCAAAATATTAAAATATTTTCTTCAAAAAAAATCTAGAACTGTGGACCTGAGATGAGCTCTAATCAGCTAATTAAGTCAAAATACCGGCAATGGTTTCCTGAACCTCTAGTCTCTCTCTCTCTCTCTGGGCAGGGCAGGGCAGGGCAGGGCAATATGTTATATGATATACATATATGCAGTGGCGCAAAAAGTGGGTATGCGCTATATGCGCCAAAACGATGGTAAAAAAAAAAAAATAATAATAATAATATATTTGGTATATTCTATATGTAGCTACTGTTGTACATTTCTAAATCATTTCTGCATTTCCTCAATGTTAAATAACATTTTAGAGGACTAACAGGCTAAAGTAGGCGCCCTATCTCATAAGATTCCATCATAGAACTTTGACATAGAAGAGGGAGTGGGGGCGCCGTGAGCGCTGAGTGAGCAGATAGGCCTACGAGTAGTGAGTTGCCGTCTATGGAAAAAGACACAGCAAAAAAAGCTGTCGGGGGCTAAACATAGAAAAAGAAAGAGAGAAAATGAGATGGCATGTCAAGGGATGTGACAGAATATGACAAAATATGACCGCCGCCCAGTCCAGCACATTTTTTCCACAAAAACAAATCGCGCTGAAAGGCCTATATGATTCTAACTGTCTCACTAAATTGCATTATCCACATTCAATTCTCACTGGTATCTGCTAGACAACAAGTACCAAAACATGATTAGTTCATAGATTTCACATGTAAAATTCATTTTATACAACCCCACCTCCATCTTACCTGTTCATAATTCTGAGAAATTCTTGATTGTTTGTGTTATGTTATGTGTGTGGGTGTGTGTGTGTGTGTGCCTGCGTATGTGCCTATGCATGCAAGCGTACATATGTCTACTGTGTGAGTATGTGTCATACGTTTGATTACTGTGAATGTATGTGTGTGTGTGTGTGTATCTGTTTGTGCACATGTGTGCACATGAAATGGGTTAACATGACCCCTGGTGGCAAACATACGGAAAAAAATGGTCATCCTAGGCCCTACAGTTCTCAAGATATTCACAGAGAACTGTGTCTGCCCTACTCTCCTTTCGGGGGCTCCAGTCCAGCGGGGGGGCTACAGATCAAAACGAAAAATGACGGTTCCATGCTATCCATGTGGGGGTACATGCCCACCAAGTTTTGTGTACCCTGGTCTTTCAGTGTCCCGGGAATCCTTGTTGGTGTACGTCACTAAATGTACACATAAATTATTTTATTGTAAGGCCCCCCATGAACGAAAGTACACAAAACTTGGCATGCGGAGGGTGTCATAATGATCCTACACTTTTAATTTCGTGCAGTTTTGACCTTGTCAGCCAGAGATATTGTGATGAAAACACCTAATTTTTTGCTTTTTAATTTTTAACTAGGTGGCGCTATACATGAAATAAGTGGTAATGGGATGGGTTGACATGCCCCCTTAA
>NW_027468685.1:6183239-6185739 GCF_046254945.1 Alosa pseudoharengus
TGTGTGCGTGTGTGTGTGTGTGTGTGTGTGTGTGTGTGTGTGTACTCACAGGAAAGGAAGAGTATAGTGTAGAGCAACGTTTTAATAAATGCATTGCATACAGTCTCTACAGCATACAGTCAGGCAGAGAGACAGTCAGAACTATTAGCACCAACAGGCGTTAAACTAACCACCACACACACACACACACACACACCACACACACATCCGCTTCACCACCACAATGATCCGGGGTCTGCTGTGAACATTTGCAGGGTTTTTTGCCAAACCTATATGGGCATGCTTGTACAAGTGACGTGTGTGTGTGTGTGTGTGTGTGTGTGTGTGTGTGTGTATTGGGCATGCTTGTACAAGTGACAACACCCACAAATATCCAATTACCGTTCCCAACGTCCGGAACATCGACTGGGTTATCTACTAGGAATAATTACTGTTATAGGTATTTGGGTGGCTCTTAAAAGAGCCTTTGATCTCAGCATAGTAACCCTCATATGTACCCTAGCTGCACCTTTGTAACTATCTCTGTATAATCTGTTTTTACTCTGTATGATGAGTTACTGATTACATAAATTGCTGTGTAGTCTGTACCAGGGTTTCCGTTGTCCGGTAATTACCGGACATTGGCTGGAAAAAAAATGAAATGTCCGACAAAATTAAATCTCTCCGGTCAAATTGTCCGATTGAAATTGGCTAATAATCCCGTCCCCTAACGCAATCGGAATTTGAGAATAAACCTTAATATGTACGCCTATAGCCTATTATACGTCCTCTGGCTATGTTTTTAAATGAACAGGCTCTACCATTTGAAAAGTAAGCTATTAAACAACACGCATAGCCTATGCTGCATTTCAAATAGGAAGCGCACACGGCTTAAAACGTCCATGTTAAACAACGAACAAATGAGTGAGGCGGTTCAAACATGGCCAGGCCCAGGCAGACTAGCCTTAAAAGTTTTTTCAGAGGCCAGACGCGATGGATGATGATAAATTGGTAACGTCTGAAGCCTCAGATATCCGGTCAACTCCACCACCACCAGATAAAAAGCAGAAGTGTCGGGCGTATCTGTCGGAATCAGTGACATTGGAAGTGGAGTTGCGGGGGGTGCGGCCGTTCCATTCTCCGTGTCTGGACATGCAAAGTGTTCTTTACCCAGAGCATACAGTAGGCCTATGCGTTCTCTGTCTATGATCTGCAGGGTTAGGGCCTCCTCGACAAGGCGATTACTGGTCCGCGGATATAATAGTTTCAGGCACAATTAAACGGTATCATTGAACCGCGGCCGAAAGAAAAAGAAACTAAACATTTCCCAGAATAGGAAACATTTCCTAATTTATTGTTATCAAATAAAGAGGCATAGCATTAGGGGGTAGTGGTGTGAGCGCTCATTCTTGTGTGTGCGCATCTGTGCAAGTTAAACAGTCACTGGAGATAACGTGGATAGCAGCAACAAAAAAACGTAGCCTTTTTAAAACAATGAACGAAGCGGACTCTTGCTGTCCATGAAAATACTGGATAGATCTTGTTAGGCATGTTTAAGTTAGGCTAATGAACATGTTGCATTCTATACAGCCTGATTATGTAATTTTTTAAGCTACATAGCCTGTCTCCAGTTTTCCTCAATTTGACTAATTAAGAAGGTATAATAGGATATTTGACCGGCATATCATCAAAATGTCTGGAAAACGAAACCTCTGCCGGTCACTTTGACCGGCACCATTTTTTTCTAGCGGAAACTCTGGTCTGTACACAGTAATAGATTGCATTTCAAAGTAATCTGACCCAACACTGCCTATCGTCTATCTAGAGTGTGTAATGGGTCCTATCTAGAGTGTGGAGTGGGTCCTATCTAGAGTGTGGAATGGGTTATATCTAGAGTGTGGAGTGGGTTATATCTAGAGTGTGGAGGGGGTCCTATCTAGAGTGTGGAGTGAGTTATATCTAGAGTGTGGAATGGGTCTGCTCTAGAGTGTGGAGTGGGTCCTATCTAGAGTGTGTAATGGGTCCTATCTAGAGTGTGGAGTGGGTCCTATCTAGAGTGTAGAGTGTGTCCTATCAAGAGTGTGGAATGGGTTATTTCTAGAGTGTGGAGTGGGTCCTATCTAGAGTGTTGAGTGTGTCCTATCTAGAGTGTGGAATGGGTTATATCTAGAGTGTGGAATGGGTCTGCTCTAGAGTGTGGAGTGTGTCCTATCAAGAGTGTGGAGTGTGTCCTATAAAGAGTGTGGAGTGGGTCCTATCTAGAGTGTGGAGTGGGTCATATCTAGAATGTGGAGTGGGTCCTATCTAGAGTGTGTAATGGGTCCTATCTAGAGTGTGGAGTGTGTCCTATCTAGAGTGTGGAGTGGGTCCTATCTAGAGTGTGGAGTGGGTCATATCTAGAGTGTGTAATGGGTCCTATCTATAGTGTGGAGTGGGTCCTATCTAGAGTGTGGAGTGGGTCTGCTCTAGAGTGTGGAGTGTGTCCTATCAAGAGTGTGGAGTGTGTCCTATCTAGAGTGTG
>NW_027468685.1:6203239-6205739 GCF_046254945.1 Alosa pseudoharengus
TCCTCTTTACAGTTCTTCAGGGAGTGTGTCAGTTGCCCCAAACACACACCCACACACACATCCTTTCTCCGTCTCATTTGTACAGTTGTTCAGTGAGTTCAGAGAGGAGTTCAGAGAGGAGAGCGGGTTATGTGAGTGTGTCTTACTTTGTAGAGTATAAGTATATATACTCTTTTGATCCCATGAGGGAAATTTGGTCTCTGCATTTATCCCAATCCGTGAATTAGTGAAACACACTCAGCACACAGTGAACACACACTAATCCCGGCGCAGTGAGCTGCCTGCAATAACAGCGGTGCTCGGGGAGCAGTGAGGGGTTAGGTGCCTTGCTCAAGGGCACTTCAGCCATGCCTACTGGTTGGGGTTCGAACCGGCAACCCTCCAGTTACAAGTCCGAAGCGCTAACCAGTAGGCCACGGTTGCCCCCCAAGTATTGCATTCTTCTAAGCAACCACTGTGCATGTATGACCAATTGACCTTATGCACGGAAGGCTCTAAGAGTTTTTGTGCATTCCATTTGTACCTGGTGACGGACTGTGACATGCAGGTGAAACAATGTAACTTTGAAGTCGTCAGAACTTGCCTTGAATTGAGAGTCTTCTGATTTGTACGAGAGGGCTTTTCGTCAGACAACTTCAGGGGGGGCGTGCCGTCGCATCATTTGCACAACTTCCTGTTTTTTCGGCCATCTCACTACTCGTAAGAAGAGCCCTGCGTACAAATGGAACACACAAACAATTTGTGTCAGCTGGCCAAGTAGGTTGCACGCCACCCCCTCTCACTCACACTCTCTGTCTCCTGGTACAAACTTTCCATACTGTTCTAGCTTCCCCAGTTTCACACACTGTATGTCTATCTGTCTGTCTGTCTCTCTGTCCTGTCCTGTCTGTCTGTCTCTCTGTCCTGTAATGTCCTGTTTTGTCCTGTCCTGTCTGTCTGTATCTCTGTCCTGTAATGTCCTGTTCTGTCCTGTCTGTCTGTCTCTCTGTCCTGTCCTGTCCTGTCTGTCTGTCTCTCTGTCCTGTAATGTCCTGTAATGTCCTGTAATGTCCTGTTCTGTCCTGTCTGTCTGTCTCTCTGTCCTGTAATGTCCTGTAATGTCCTGTTCTGTCCTGTCTGTCTGTCTCTCTGTCCTGTAATGTCCTGTAATGTCCTGTAATGTCCTGTTCTGTCCTGTAATGTCCTGTAATGTCCTATTCTGTCCTGTAATGTCCTGCAATGTCCTGTAATGTCCTGTAATGTCCTGTCCTGTAATGTCCTGTTCTGTCCTGTAATGTCCTGTTCTGTCCTGTCTGCACTGCTTTGGAGTGTGTCTCTTTGTTTTGTCTCTCAGTCCTTGGGTGTGTTCGAAACGGGAGACAGCTGCCTACTGCCTCCCTCCCTACATAGAGAGCTGTCTAACTAGACATGACTTTGGATTAAATGCATCTTTTAAAAATGAGCGTAGCACTCTAGAATCTTTGGTTAACACTACGGTATGACGTTAGCAAAGGCCTGACGTTAAACTAAATTAGCTTACGTAAGCTAGCAGGCTAACGGTATAAATTAGTTTTACGGCCGGCAGATATATCAGACCAGACGCTATTAATGGTTACAACAATGGCATAATCAGATAGTAAATTGTTTATTTTTCATCTCTTTTCTACAAATCTAAGCAAAATAAGGTCACACAAATGACATTTTAAACAGATTCAGCAGCCATTACCGATGTCATCCGCCATGTTTGTTTACCTTTCACAGCTGTTTCAGACGTTGCCGCAAGGGATTATGGGTAGGAGGGAGCATGAAGTGTGCATCGATGCTGCCTTCAAAAATGACCGTTATTTGGGAATTCTAAGATATCTTAAAAGGCAGCAGAATTTGTTTTTTCAGTTTCGAACCACACTTGCTGCCTTGCTCCCCAGTTAGATATCTTAAAAGGCAGCAACTTTACCCGTTTGGAACACACCCCTTGTCTCTCCTCCAAACCTGAAGGAACTCACCCTGTGGAGACACACCAGCAGTCTACTGGTTTCTGTGACTCACTTTGGTCCTTTCTCCACTGTACTCATAGTTAGTCACCAGAGTGTGTGTGTGTGTGTGTGTGTGTGTGTGTGTGTGTGTGTGTGTGTGTCTGTGTGTGTGTGTGTGTGTGTGTGTGTGTGTGTGTGTGTGTGTGTGTAAAGGAGACAGACAGGAACAGAATTGTACTGTGTGTAAGCCACACACACAGGGGCACACACACACACACACAACCTTCCAGACAGCTTAGTGGATAATACTCCATGAGTTTTCTGCTGGCATGTCTACCTCACTTGCCTGCATGGTGACTACAAGCTAATAAAACTACACTCATGACGCTAACAGCTTTCACTAGAATCACATTACAATTACATTCTCAACACAGTCCAACCTCATCAAATCATACCAGCTCTTACCCACAATCCTCTGCATTTACAGAGATCCCAAAATGCAGCCAGTGAGACACTCTAAAGTAAGGACTGAAAAGTGTTCACTGCAA
>NW_027468685.1:6213239-6215739 GCF_046254945.1 Alosa pseudoharengus
CCTAATGTAATGCAGAAGGGATTTGACTGCCAGCCAAAGACTACAACAAATCCGGCACCCAACAACATTTGTGAACTTTTTGAAAAGAACACAGCTTTTTAAATGGTCTTTCCTTGCCTAATCTGATTCAGTATTCTTGTTATTACTACTGTTGTTTTGCTTATTTTGCATATTTGTTTATCTTGTTTACTGATCAATGTTGACACTGGAGTTAGGCACAAATGTACTTGGAATTCGTTCAAATCGTGAGGAGAAAGAAATAAAGAAAGTTCCCAGTCATTTTCCAAAAGTATTGAATCTGATTTCTTCTGTCCCCCACACACATCTTGCTACACTAACAAAAGAACCCGAAACACAACATGGGAGCAACGGCGCCCCCGGCTCTCTTTTAGTGCTTTTGGACCAGGTGATGTCACTACACGTCTCGCTGGAGACTCTCCCAGACCTTCCTAGAGGAAACTTTTTCGAACAACAGCTAGGGGAGGGGAGAGAAAGTTGGACAAGGAGAACACCAGGACTGTTGCTTTCCTCCCGCAAGAAAACCTTAAGGATTGCTGTCGTGGAACTGTGGATTACAGCAAGATTGCGCGCACATCAAACCATCTGTGCTTTGGGAGATAATCGTTGGATTCATGTGGTTTTAACCTGAAGGAGCTATCGATTGTTTTAGGTATGGATAACCGTTTTCAAAACCGCGCCATGGGCCACTGAAAATAAGCTACATCTGCGCAGATGAATATTATGCAGAGACGAAATTGGACATCGATTGAAAGCCACTGGTTCACACTTTGTTCTAAGCAATCTTCCATATAATTTTAACAACTATAATTTTCTTACTGTCCTTAAATGCTTCTCACCAAACAATCAGGAACGTTGTGCATGTTCATTTTGTTTCTCTAGCGCAACAATGGCTAATGCTTCCAAAACAAGCTTTTCACTTTAATACTTATTAATGAATTATAGGTAAAGCCAGATGCCGCTGGGTTTGCATACATGCATCAGCCACACCGCATTAAGCATCTTTTTAGAAGCTTTCACAGGCGTGACTTACACTGCTTGTCACAACCCTCATCACATTTCACGCAGTTGAATTAAATAAAAGACGAACTGAGACTGCTGGGTGAGCTAACTTGGAAGTTTAAAATGCTGCGCATGGAGGCCCTCACAAGGCTTTGTGCTAAACTGTTGGGGAGAAAGAGAGAGACAGAGAGCGGGGCTGAATTTCTGCAGAGAGAGGGGAGGGGGGGGGAGAGATAAGGGAGACAGCTGGAACTCTCGTTTGCTTCCACGTTTTTCAGTAGTCCGCTGTGCCTCCTGCTCGCGCAGCGCGTTACAGCATCTACCCAGGTTCCCAGGAAACGGAGCAGGCCACCGATGGCACCGTCATGTCACGTAACAGTCCATAGAGCGCTGCAGGAGCCACTGAGATCAAAGGGCCAGGGTGGAGTTTTAGTTATTAAAGGCGTTTTAGTTATTAAAATGCTGTAAGAAGGTGCTTCTTGCAAGTTGCACCACAGCAACCCGCAATAATTCCATCCAAAGTATGATGCGTCTATGCATATGATATGTTTCTGATAGGTGCATAACATGGTAGAATTGATTTGTGGTTAGAATAACATACTGACTGCAAAACTAAAAGAATGCCCGATAACCTTATTAAGCACTTTCAATGTATTAGTGTGATGATGATAGCGTTGTGTGCTATTGTACAGGCTAAGTCAGTTTGTAGTGACGCTGTCACGATGCCCATACGTATTTCAGGCTGCTGCAGCATTGTCCGTGTCTGTCTTGGCTTTGCCCTGCTGTGCACATAGCCTTTAGCACGCGGTGACGCGATGGAAAAAACATGCGCTCACTTCCATGAATCTTCCCCTCCCAACGAAGGCAATCCCGGGGCAGTGTGACGTGAGGAGTGTGTGTGTGTGTGTGTGTGTGTGTGTGTGTGTTGTAACATGAATCTCGAGTGAGCGAGAGAGCCTGTTCCATTCCCAGGCTAACACACACACACACACACACACATGGAAAACTCATGGCTTGCGTGTCAGTCGTAAAACTACTAGGGATTGTGCTTCCTCCTGCGAAGCGCCTCTCCGGCTCTCTGAACATGCAGGAACAGCGGACGAGGCCAAGGGGGGCGCTAGATGTCCACGACAGCAATATAGACAAGGGTTTAGAGGAGCTGGTTATGGCAGATGCTAGATGCTCTGACAGCGATTTTCGGGATTGAGGGGAGCTGTTAATGGCAGATGCTAGATGCTCTGACAGCGATAGAGAGAGATTGAGGGGAGCTGGGTGCTGACAGAGTCAGTGTTAAGAAGAGGGCTTGAAACTAGGTCACACACACACACGCGCTCCCGCTGGTTCTCTGTCAGAGTAGACGGATCGTAAGGTAGGACTGGGGCCTCATGGTGTTCATCATCACCCCCGTGTACGGTAATGAGTCATCGCTGGAATGGCCTGTGTGTGTGTGTGTGTGTGTGTGTGTTGCTCCCATTGCTAC
>NW_027468685.1:6223239-6225739 GCF_046254945.1 Alosa pseudoharengus
AATGCCTCAGGGATGTTATTTTATGAACCACCATGTCTGCGTGCGTTTCTCTTCCTATAATAACACACCTCTGTGTGATCTGACGTGTACACAGAGCTGTTGTAATAACAGATAGTGCATGCCAGCATAGAGTTGATATCCATGGGTAGGTCTTGGCCCCATATTATGTTTCCATTAGGGGTGTATTCATACTGAACTGAACTGAACAGGGTGTGAGGTTCAGTACACATGTAAATCAAATGTACCGAATGCAGCACAGTTACACCCCTCCACACATTTCCATATCGTAATGAATAGATGAGGACAGTGTACTTTTACACTGAAGCAGTATATCCTTTAAGATGTGCTTAGGTGTGTGTATGTATAGTGCAGTTGAAGGCCAGGGTTTGTGTGTTACTGACACAAAGTTATAGTATGATTTATTGTTTTATGTCAGTACACTTTAATAAAGGACATTTATAAGTATGTTATAACTACAACATTGGGCCCTGGAGATTACCCCTTGGTGGTAATAATGTTGTGTACAGGATTGGCAGAGTTCCTTATCTGAGTAACACTTTTTAAAAGGGCTCTTGACTGATGATCTCCTTTGTGCCTCTGAGCCTCAGACTCCATGTAGTTAGATGTAGAAGGCCAAACTTGTGGAAAACAATCCAGCGCCCCTGTAGGAAAATAAGCTCACCCCTACATACTTCAGCATCAAAGACTTTCCATCTTCTGCTGTGCTGTGCAGTGCGTACCCTACAATTCCATCTTTGGGAACACGACCATGTATGTCATTGAGAAGAGTTTGGGTTAACTCCACCAACCCCCCTACCCCCCCCCCCTTCCCCTGAGCAGCAGTTTCAGGCCACCTTCACAGTACTACATTACCCAGCATGCGTCTCTTTTTTCCTGCTGTGCGGCTGCTATTCTCTTTTAAGTGGCTCCAGCCGACACGTCTGGCAACGCAGACTGTCTAATTACGGAGAAATGCCAGGAGAAAGATTTGATCAGAGAAAAGGCGCTTTCGCCCCGCTGCGCAGAGGCCTGTTGACCTTCTGTTCAATTCAATCCCTCTCTCTCCCCCTGTGGCTTATAAGCAGGTTTTAGCACGATGCTAAACAACAGCAGTTCGTCCTAGCAGGGAGCAGGCCTAAAGCAGGGGTCATTGACTCTCACTGAGTTTATCAAAAAGCTTGAATTAATTTACCAGAGAGAAGGGTATGTAACAAGCAGAGCTGGCATCACCATAAACAACTTATGCCAGCCATGTTGGTGTCATGCTTAGCTTCATTGCCAAGCCCTACAAAGACCAGCACAATGGCTAATCTATTAACCTGGAGTCTTTCTAGTTCTGAGTCTTTCCACTTCAAATGCTGGGGGTTTATTGGGAATTACGGTCTCTTGGAAAGGGGGGTGGGGGTGGGGGGTTCTCCCTCACTGTTAATGGAAAACATAGCACAAGGCTCAGCAGTACAGTAAACGCTTACCGAGAGTTAGCATCTAACTCTGACTCAATCACATTTTCCAGCAATCTGGATAGCATTAGCGCTTGTTCTGCAGTAATTCCTGCATTCGTGACATGCTAGAAGGAGCTTGGAGGTTGCGCCAGGGCATCAGAGAGGGTTGCGTTTAGGGCTCCGCTGACAGGTGAAGCGCTTTGAACTTTAGCTACTCTGGGCTCGGCTATCAGCACCTGGCTCAAAAAGCGCTCACTGTAAAAACGCAAATAGTGCACTCCCCGTAACCCTGTTGCTTTGGCCCACGTTATGTGAACATGTGGGCAGTTTCACAATCACGTCAGCACTTTGTTTCCAAAGGCTTGAAATTAAACCTTTGACTATGTCATAATTTATGTTTTTCTTCACTAAACCATGTGTGGCTAATCTTATGCACCTACCCTTAATTGTTTTTTTTTATGAAATTATCTATATAGTGCCAAGTTAATAAACCTAGACTAAAGCAAAGGGACTGGACATTTAGCACATGTTTTTAATCCCTGAGTTGCACCGGTGGGTTCAGTTAGCAACCTTGTGCTGACCGATTGTTAGGCAGTGATGCAAACCATTATTCTTGCACACTCTCTGACACACACACATTTTAACTACTTTATTTATGTCCGCAATTCATAATAAATGTACATAAGGACATAAATGTTACAGATACAGAACATTGCTGAGGCATGATCCACCAATGTGGGTCTGATGACAATCTCAAACAGCAGATTTATGGATACACAAAACACCTTCTTCTCCATATATGGCGACTTCCAATAATGGAGGACACACACACACACACATCTACACTCAGTTGAGTTGGGTTGCATGCACTCCGCTGTAGTAGCTGACATCTGGCGGGCGAGATCTCCTGCGTAACCACCCTGTTTCTGTTTCTGTGTGTGTGAAGACAAACACTGAGCCTGCTGGCTAATTACTTCGTTATTCTGATGGTAAGTCGTGAAGATTTACTTTGAGTTGCAGCATCCCATGTCTGTCGCCCACTGATATTATGCACAAAC
>NW_027468685.1:6230739-6235739 GCF_046254945.1 Alosa pseudoharengus
GTGTGTGATGTGTCTTAAAGAGTTTGTTAGGTTTTGTATTTGTTTACCTGTGTGTGATGTGTCTTAAAGAGTTTTGTTAGGTTTTGTATTTGTTTACTTGTGTGTGATGGCATGTCTGCACACTTGAATAGACAGACAGAGAAAAATAGAATGTGTGTGTGTTTGTCTGACTGCTTATGTAAACAGAGTGATTTCAGTGCTCTGATGTTTATCTCTTGTGAAACGTGATTGCTTGCCTGTGGGCTTGCCAAATGGGTCAGTTCTGGTGCTTTGCGGGTGTAGCAGAGATTTGCTGTCAGATTTGCTTACGAGAATGTTCCTGCTTTACACACACACACACACACACACACACAGTTTTCCTGCTTTCCTTTACTCTTTCATCTCAGCTGTTTGTGCTCATCATCACAGCGGATAACACAGCCATTTGTTCACTCAAAGTCACACACACACACACACACACACACACACACACACACACACACACTACTTATACAAATGTTTATGAAAAGACACAGATACACATACTGTAGACGCAGACACACACACACACACACACACTACTTACTCATGAAAAGACACAGACACACACATAGACCCAGACACACAGACAGACAGACACACACATACACACACACACACACACACACACACACACAGAGAAGCACCGGCACAGCACTTGAATCTGAGAGAGAGAGAGGGATGGAGAGAGACAGAGATAGAGAGAGAGATGAGAGAGAGATAGAGAGAGAGATGAGAGAGAGATAGAGAGAGAGAAGAGAGAAAGAGAGAGAGAGGGAGAGAGAGAAAGAGAGATGAGAAACATCTGTGCCATGTTTTGACTGGCTGCTGCCAGCTTGATCAGGAGAAATGAAGGAATAGTCCCATGGTTGTTTTTGTCCTTGGATTAACACTTGATCTGATAGACACCTCTTGCAGTCTAATCTCTTTCTTCTCTCTCTCTCTCTCTCTCTATCTCTCTCTCCCTCTCTCTGTCTTTCTCTCCCTCTCTCTCTCTCTCTCTCTCTCTCTTCTCTCTCTCTCTCTCTTTCTCTCCCTCTCTGCTCTTCACATCTCTGCCACCCTTCAGAGGTTACAGACAGCTGTAAACAAATGTGGTGAAAAATGAGAGCGCTGGGCTTAGTGTTTCTGTTTTCTTTTATCATCATATCGCCCTTTAATTTAGTCGCTTTTCATTTGTTGAGTGAGTGAAGCGCAGACTACTGGGGTAGGCTCCTGCTGGAAAGGGCTTAAGGGAGGTGTGTGTGTGTGTGTGTGTGTGTGTGTGTGTGTGTGTGTGCGTGTGTGCTTTTTGACTGACTGCTGTGTGTGTGTGTGTATGCTCACACTTTCCACTGAAAATGCTTAAGGGGTACTGCATGCCTACTGTATGTGTGTGTGTGTGTGTGTGGGTGTGTGTACATGTGTGTGTGTGTGCAGGGGCTGTCACTGAAAAGCCCTGAAGGAGCATTTATAGATGTTTAAACGTAAGACTTCCTCTAGCTTCAGTATGGCATCAAGCCAACTCAACTCCACTCAGAAACACACACACACTACAGTATATATAAGAGACACACAAGGCCATTAGACTTTACAGTATAAGAGACACACAAGGCCATGAGGAGACTTCATATTACAGTAAGTACTGTGTTTGTGCTTGGTACTGACATTAATGCTCCATACTTGTAGTTGGGCCTCGATGCTCTATACTGTACAATATACTGCATGTATAATATATACCTTTAGTACATGCAGTGGTTAAAGTGGGATTTGGCAGGTGGGGGAACCCTAAAATCCAATGTCGGTGCAAGGGGGGAAAATGACTCACCGTTGAACAACATATTGAGTATCGTGGTGTAGCTATACTTTTTGGACAAGAATTGTTAGCTTCTTGGTCACCTCGGTACACACGGAAAATTAACTCACCATTTAATTTAACAATATCATCGCGCTATATCGTTGGTATGAAAGAATATATTTATTATCAATTTATCTGAGGTGGCGGAACTGCTTACCTCCCCCCCCACCCCCACACACTTTAACCCCTGAGTACATGATATTGACAGATGTGTCGCGGGTACTTTAGTAGTAAATAATGTCAGTACAGATAACCTCAGATAACCTCTTCAGCAGTTCTAGGCCTGAGGATGAAAGGGGAGCAGAGGTCAAGGGGCATCTAGCATCAAAAACGTATACATCAGACTTTCGGTTGGTATGGTAATAGGACCTCTGAATGGTTGCCTTTAGGGGTAGGTAGGAAGCATTCATGTTTTCAAAAATTTAATCTGAAGAAGGCCTCACAGCCAAAACATTATTCAATAGATGATACACTTGCTCCAATAGATTAGACATTTGGAGCTAGAGTGTGTGTGGGGGGGGGGGGGGTATGGTAATGGTGTGTGTGTGTGTGTGTGTGTGTGTGTGTGTGTGTGTGTGTGTGTGTGGCATCTTCTTACTTGTAGGCATTCATGTTTTTATCAGCTTTGCACTAGCCTGACTCCGCCTGTCTACGTACTTCCACTCAATTACATTTCCCTACAGCACTCCGTCTGGAATAGCTCCCTACAGTACTCCGTCTGGAATAGCTCCCTACAGCACTCCGTCTGGAATAGCTCCCTACAGCACTCCGTCTGGAATAGCTCCCTACAGTACTCCGTCTGGAATAGCTCCCTACAGCACTCCGTCTGGAATAGCTCCCTACAGCACTCCGTCTGGAATAGCTCCCTACAGCACTCCGTCTGGAATAGCTCCCTACTCCGTCTGGAATAGCTCCCTACAGTACTCCGTCTGGAATAGCTCCCTACAGTACTCCGTCTGGAATAGCTCCCTACAGTACTCCGTCTGGAATAGCTCCCTACAGTACTCCGTCTGGAATAGCTCCCTACAGTACTCCGTCTGGAATAGCTCCCTACAGTACTCCGTCTGGAATAGCTCCCTACAGTACTCCGTCTGGAATAGCTCCCTACAGTACTCCGAAGTCAGAGAGTGTGGTATCCAGGCTAGCTTTGCACAGGCTAGTTTGGATAATTATTTGTGCTGTTGGGTTGGGTCTTCCCACCACAGCCAAACCTCTCAACACCAACCCTCTCAACACCAACCCTCCCTCTCAACACCAAACCTCTCAACACCAAACTTCTCAACACCAACCCTCTCAACACCAAACCCCTCAACACCAACCCTCTCAACACCAACCCTCTCAACACCAACCCTCCCCCTCAACACCAACCCTCTCAACAGCAGACCTCTCAACACCAACCCTCCCTCTCAACACCAACCCTCTCAACACCAACCTTCTCAACACCAAACCTCTCAACACCAAACTTCTCAACACCAACCCTCTCAACACCAAACCTCTCAACACCAACCCTATTAACAGCAACCCTCTCAACACCAACCCTATTAACAGCAACCCTCTCAACACCAACCCTCTCAACACCAACCTCTCAACACCAACCCATCTCAACACCAAACCTCTCAACACTAACCCTCTCAACACCAACCCTCTCAACACCAAACCTCTCAACACCAACCCACTCAACACCAAACTTCTCAACACAAACCCTCTCAACACCAAACCTCTCAACACCAACCCTCCCCCTCAACACCAACCCTCTCAACACCAACCCTATTAACACCAACCCTCTCAACACCAAACCTCTCAACACCAACCTCTCAACACCAAACCTCTCAATACCAACCCTCTCAACCTCTCAAGCAAGCAAGCCATGTTATCTGGCAATGGACACATTATAACACATCAGGATGTGCTACATTTATATTACTATGCTGCTTACGATGTAAAAGTTTTCAGATCTAAACAAGTTTTAACATACTGTATCTATTGCATTGACATAGGTTCCCTGTTTCCCCTTGGGGATCAATAAAGTATCTATCTATCGATATATCTAGGTTCTAATGGGGTGAGGCCTCGTGTATTGTTGACTTTACCTTCTAACACTGTTCCGGTCAAAAATGACCGATTTACACATTCCCTGTACCATCAATATGGCATTTTTCATCAGATGATATCCTTCACAAAAGGCTTTTGAACACATAGAATTTCTTTTGACTACTTTCTTTGAATTTTGAGTGATTTATTCAACGTAGAAACACTTTTTTTGTTTACGGTCAAAAATGACCGCCATAGGAAATGAATGGGAAAGAGTATAATTTTCATCCAGGAGATAAAAGACATCTCCTTACACACACTCCTACAACTTACCACCAATGTTCCCACACACATGCATGCATGCACACACAGAAGCACACACACCCACACACACACCCACAAACAGACACACACACACACACACACACACACACACACACACACACACACACACACACACACAGTACATGTTGTCAGTTCATGTTGTCATGTTGCCACTTGTACGTGTGAACCACCAATGTTCGCACACATAGGCATTCACACACATACAGAAACACACCCACCCACACACACACAAACAGACACACACACACACACATGTACACCCACTCACTTACACACACACACACACACACAGTACATGTTGTCAGTTCATGTTGTCATGTTGCCACCTGTGCATGTGAACCACACATGTTCGCACACACAGGCATGCACGCACACACAGAAACCCCCCCCCCCCCCCCCCCACACACACACACACACACACAAACAGACACATACACACACACAGTTCATACTGTCATGTTGCCACAGGAAAACGACCAATGTTTGCACACACATGCATGTACACACACGGAAACACTCACACCGACCTACACACACACATACACACACACACACACACACACACACACACACACACACACACACACATTTACACCCACTCTCTCACTCACACACACACACACACACAGTTCATGTTGTCAGTTCACCACCAGTGTTCGCACACATTCACGCACATACAGAAATACACACACCCACACACACAAACACACATGATGCAGATGTTAATGTTCTCATAAGGGTCTGTTTACAATAATGTTCTATTAAATAA
>NW_027468685.1:6265739-6273239 GCF_046254945.1 Alosa pseudoharengus
AGAGACTGAGCACAGGGGTGTATCTGTGCGGAGGCTTACGATCATTCACAAACATACACACACAGATTCACACACACACACACACACACACACACACACACAGATTCACACACAGACTCATACACACACACATATACAGAGAGAGAGAAAGAGACAGAGATAAACCTCTCTCTCTCTGTATATGTGTGTGTCAGTGTTGCGCGGGTTTGGTCACAAGCGGCCCGCGGTCGCCCGATATTTTAATCAACCCGACCGCAACTCGGACCGCGAATATTAATTAGGACAAAATTATACCCGACCCGCGATCCGACCCGCTTATTTACAAAATGTGTGCTTTTGGTTATAGGCTGCATGCAGTGTGACAGTAGGCCATTTCTGTAAAAACAAACTAATTTATTTACGAAACTTGATGCAGTAGAACTACACGCAGTAAGCATGCAGGACATAATGTTTGCGCAGGAGAAAGAATGAGAATAAGAGCGCAAGCACGCACGCAACGCACAAAGGATAAGAACACTAGGATAAGATTTGAAGGCCATGGACATACATCTTTCTTTCGAAAACAGAAATGGTGAGGCGAGGTAGGCAAGAGAGATACATTGCTGGTCAAAACGTTAGCGTAAGAACTGGTTTATAATGCTGAATGAAACACAAAGCTTTACTAAAGCACATCCACTGTTTAAAGTCACAAACACAACGAACTAAGGTAACTTTTATGCATGCGCGAACCTATACATACCGGTAGATATGGCTGTGTAGTCTGTGCCATAACATTTATTCCTGCAGGCTGCCCGTTTTGGCTGTCATACTTTTAAATGGCTTCGCAAGAAGTAGGCCTAGACCATAACCATAGCCTATATCGCTTTTCCTGAAGGGGTGTCTTTATTATTTTAACTCGCGTCTTGCTTCTTTACTGTTGACTTTACTGTATTGATGCTTTACTGTATTGATGCTAGCTTTCTCGTGATATTTTAAGTAGGCCTTTTTGTAGAAAATATATATTTAATTAATTTTAACTGACCCGCCCGCAAATGACCCGAATATCATTAAAATATTTTGTTTATGACTCATAACCGCGGGTGACCGCGGTCATCCGCGGGCGACCGCTTAATTTCGGGCAGACCGCGCAACACTGGTGTGTGTGTATCACACACACACACACACACACGCACACACACACAAACACACAAACATACACAAGCGCACATGCACACACTTGGTATGCTTGTTTATATATATATATATATAAGGCTTATAGCTTTGTGTTTGTATTTGTGGCAGAAAGATGATTATAAGTAAGCCCATTTGTGTGTTTATGAAGTAAGGTGCAGTGTTCTCTTGTGTGTGTACGTGTGTGTGTGTGTGTGTGTGTGTGTGTGTGTGTGTGTGTGTGTGTGTGTGTGTGTGTGTGTGCTTGTGTGTGTGTGTGTGTGTGTGTGTGTGTGTGTGTGTGTGTGTGTGTCTGTGTCTGTGTGTCCGTGTGTGTGTCCATGTGTGTGTGTGTGTTTGTGTGTGTGTGTGTGTGTGTGCTGTGTGTATCTCATACATTTCCTGTGCTTCAGTGTACTGAAGGACCCAAGGGCCAAAAGGGAGAGAAAGGCGAGTCAGTAAGTAACCTACAGGGGGCGCTGTTTCTCATTCACTCACGAAAGATAAATAAAATCTCAATTACCGGTAACTGGCAAGTGGCCATGTACAGTCACAGCTACAGCTCCAGTCAAGTTTCTTTTGGTGTTTTATTATCAGTTATCATAATCAGTGATCTGACAGTATTATAGTTATTTTGGTGTTTTATTATTAGTTATCGTAATCAGTGATCTAACAGTATTATAGTTATTTTGGTGATTTATTATTAGTTATTGTAATCAGTGATCAGACAGTATTATAGTTATTTTGGTGATTTATTATCAGTTATCGTAATCAGTGATCAGACAGTATTATAGTTATTTTGGTGATTTATTATTAGTTATCGTAATCAGTGATCATACAGTATTATAATTCTGTTTTCTGAAAGATCTCGCATGTAAGAGTCTACTGTCTCTTCTTAGGGGCTACCTCTAAACTGGGCGGATGGCCTTGGACCAAGGGTAAGTCGAGGAAGTTATACTATTCAGTTAGAAATTGAAAGCCCACCAGATCGCCCGCTTGAGCTAGTTCTAGAATGTTAATCAAGCAATGTTAGCCAGAGTTCCTAAATGTTTTAAAGTTCTGCCATTATGGACACATGTGGATGTACATTAGATCGGTTAGATTCTCCACAAATCAATCGTTCAGTTCATTTTACAGAAGCCATGAGCACAAGTTGTGAATATGAAGTGCATTGCTTACTGTCTGATAACTTTGTCCCTTAAACAAAGACACTGTCTCTCGGAGCTAGAACAAACAAAGCTAGATCAAACGAATGATTCGTAATTGAGCCGGGGTTATTAATCAAGGTTTTATGGTAAATCCATCATCTCTCTCTCTCTCTCTCTCTCTCTCTCTCTCTCTCTTTCTCTCTATCTCTCTATCTCTCTCTGTGTCCTTCTGTCTGTCTGTCTCTCTCTTTCTCTCCCCCTCTCTCTCTCCCTCTCTCTCTCTCTCTCTCTCTCTCTCTCCAGGGAGAAAAAGGAGAGAAAGGGGAGATTGGTGCTCAGGGCTCACCTGGCCGTGCAGGCAAAGATGTAAGTGCCCCCCCCCGCCCCCCCCCCCACACACACGTCCTGTACGTCTCTGTACATTTTATATACCGGTAGATGTGTTATAGACATTTCTCAATATCTATAGATATGTTATAAACATGTCTAAATATCCATAGATATGTTATACACATGTCCAGACATCTATAGATATGTTCTAGACATCCACAGTGGATATCTATAGACATCTCTGTGTGCATCTGTTGGCTTCTTATTCTGCAAGCCCTCTACTTTGGCTCAAGTACATCCTAAGTCCTTTTTAAAGCCTTGGCGCCTGTTGTCCAGTCCGATTTGCAGAAGCCGTGGAGTAGAATAAGCGTTTGGAAAAAGGATTTTCAGTAAGCGAGAGGGATTTCACTTCTCTGGCCGTCGCCACAGCTTACGTGACTCAAAGTGACACATCATAGTGGCCTTATGCTGCACACAAATGCTTTTATCCATTTGAGCTAGTTAGAGGATATTAAGACACGCAAACACACATGTACACACACACACACACACACGCACAAACGCACACACACACACACACACACACACACATATCTCAACCCCCCCCCCCCCACACACACACACACACACACATGCACACACACCACACGTATTTCACAACCACACACACACACACACACACACACACACACACACACACACACACACACACACACACACATACTGGTATTAGCTCGCACTTTCTGTGGAGTCCTTCACAATGGCTCCTGCATTCCCTGAGTCAGGCTGCATTGAAGAGAATTATGAAGAATTATCGTGTATCCCTCCTTCCCATTGATGCTTGTTTCCCTCTTGAGTTATCTCTTTAGGATGCTAAGTCCTCTTAACGCCTCATAGATTACACTGGAGCAACAAAGCCCACAGAATCAATGCAGGCCTGCCTATTCATTTAAATGGATTGCAGAGGCTTAATAAGGTGGATTTGAGCACCGCAATCTTTGTCATTCAACAGGGTACTACTGATGCAATCGAATCAAAAGAAAACTCGTAAACTTGTATTTCAGCAATAAGTCTAGATGTTGTAGAGATTGTTGATGCAACGTGTGGTTGATTGATGCAGTTTTTTTATGTGTTCCTTTTCTTTTTTTGGCTTGTTTATTGATTTGACTAAGTACTACTTGAGAGGTGCACTAACTGACTGAAGTGCCTTGGTGCTAATCATAGGTGGGCTTTTAACCTGTGGGCGCACAAAGATGATGTCATAGATACACAACGATAATATCTTAGCAACGCAATGTTTTATGTTTTTCCCTGCAGGGGCGAGCCGGATCCATTTGTCTGATTGGACCGAAAGGACTAAAGGTCAGTTTCCTCATTTTGAAATTATTTCTTCATATCTGTTCACTTGTGAGAGCTATTAAAGGACATTTAATTTAGTTGATACCAGTTTAATTTCAATTTCAAAATGAAATGATGGAAACATTTTGATGAATCAAAATCTTCCCAGAGTAGCCCATGTATTAGTATAGTATATCATCTTATCTGTATATTGTTATGAATACAGTATATAATCCGAGAGGAAGCTGCTGTAGTAGACTCTGTAGAATCAGGAAAGAATATTGTGTTCAGTTTTAATAGCAACTCTGGCTCATTAGGAATGGTTGAAGTTGCTCATTTGGATTAGTTGAAGTTGAAGTTGCTTATTTGGATTGGTTGAAGTTGCTTATTTGGATTGGTTGAATTTGAAGTTGTTCATTAGGATTGGTTGAAGTTGCTCATTTGGATTGGTTGAAGTTGAAGTTGCTCATTTGTGATTGGTTGAAGTTGAAGTTGCTCATTTGTGATTGGTTGTCCCTTCAGGGTTCTCGTGGAGAGGTCGGACCGGAGGGGTTAGCGGGAGAACCGGGGCCCCCTGGGAAGCCTGGTCTGCCTGGGGTCGGAAAGCCAGGACCACCGGTGAGTTCCTACCAATCAGAATCAGAACAATCCAGAGCTTTATATCATACGCATACATATGCACCGGTGAGTTCCTACCAATCAGAATCAGAACAATCCAGAGCTTTATATCATACGCATACATATGCATGCACCCTCAGTCCCCCCAAAATTCACTTCGGAGTCGGAGCAACCGGAACTGCATGCATGAGACACATTTTCTGGGAAGTAGTTGAGTTGTTGCAACTTGAACGTTTTTCTTCATTTTCCTCAAGGTGCTTTGGGTAAAAGCGTCTGCTAAACAACTAAATGTAAAAGTAAAAGTTCCATAACTTCTTTCTTGTCACAATTAGTCAACTTTTTCGGCATTCGCTGTCACTTACACCAAATCTATTCCACCTTGCACATCACTCAAGACCACATCACATGTCATCACTCTGAAATGGATCCCATCAGACTGCAAGAGTGACGGGAGACTAGGGAATGTTAATGCAGTTCAGCAATTACAGGCAAAATAACCGTTGGCGATGCAAAGCGTCTCGAGAAGTTAAAACAATTGAAACTTTTGAAGCGACAGGCGACGAGCAAATCGCAAGCAGTGTGTGTTGATGTCTGTGCTGCTATCAACTGCCTGAGCTCACGCATCAGCAAACTTGTGTGTGTGTGTGTGTATGTGTGTGTCTGTATGTATGTGTGTGTGTGTATGTGTGTGTGTGTGTGTGTGTGTGTGTGTGTGTATGTGTGTGTGTGTGTGTGTGTGTGTGTGTGTGTTCATCTCATGAACACGCCCTGGGATACACAGAAGACAGCATAGAAGCACCCGGCCTTCTCACCGAACAGCGTAATTGTGCTGGCGACCAGTGTCATGAGGTTATCTTGACTGTCCTGACTGCAACAACGCTGACATTTTGAGGAAGAAAGGCCTCAGTGTTGTAGCTGTTCTGGAAGCCTTAGTGTGACTTTGATCTATTGCATGACACATTGCATTCAAATGAATGCATGAGGTAGATAGACAAACATATAAATATGTGATATATGAGTCGGCCATTCATCCAGTGCCTTGGCTCTCCCCCTGTGTCTGATTAACACTCAGACATGTTTAGTGTAACGATTCCCCCAGCGACAGCTCTAAATCAAGTTGTTGTCTTTACATCTGCGAGTTTTGCCACTTTTTATTTTATCACTCTACTCCTACACTGTTTAAGCACACACACACACACACACACACACACACACACACACACACACACACACACACACACACACACAGACACACACACAAATACATTCACACACACATACGCACACCCAAATACATTCACACACACATACACACGCACAAACAAACACACACACACACACACTGCTTTGTTGACAGACTTGAAATTCTCTGCTTGTTTGGGCCACTCTGAAGTTAATTCCCCATGTGAGAGTCTAAGGTTTTGAACCCCACTGCTGCCTGAATGTCTAGGTTTGTGTGTGTGTGTGTGTGTGTGTGTGTGTGTGTGCGCGTATGCATCAGTGCTCGTGTGTGTGTGTGTGTGTGTGTGTGTGTGTGTGTGTGTGTGTGTGTGTGTGTGTGCGCGTATGCATCAGTGCTCGTGTGTGTGTCTGCGTGTGTGAATGATGGATACACTGTTGGCAGGTGTGTCACGTCCACTTGGCAGCCTCACAGTTGATGGGAAGCGGCACAGCGCTGGGTGCTAACTCTGTGTGTGTGTGTGTGTGTGTGTGTGTGTGTGTGTGCGTGCGTGCGTGCGTGCGTGCGTGCGTGCGTGCGTGCGTGCGTGCGTGCGTGCGTGCGTGCGACGCCAAGACGCTCCCTTCAATCAGCGCATGGTGCTAACTCAAGACGCTCCCTTCAATCAGCGCATGGTTTGCCACGACAATGGATAGACAGTTAGGAGTGGCCGTTATGGAGCGAGAGAAAAAGAGGGATGAGAGGGGCGAAGGAGGGAGGGAGGGTCTGAGAAGAAAGGATGAGAGGAGAGATGAAGTGAATTAACATTTTTTTCTTCTTTTTTATCTGTTTTATTCTCTATTTTCTATTCTTTTGCATTTTCAAGGGGCCGCCTGGTGGAACTCCGGGTGCTAAAGGAGACAAAGGAGGTTCTGGGATACCTGGGAAAGACGGAGAGCCTGGAGACCCGGTGAGTGCGCGCTGCGTGACTTCACTGATCAGCTGACATCCTCAACGACCCCCCCAGAGAAAATGTGACATTCACGGAAGCAGAGAGTTCTCTCAGCTCACACATACCTTCAGCTCTGTGTGTTTCCAACTCTTCCCAGAGCAGCATTTAGGGGGACTTTTCAGCGATGATAAAGGATTTAAGTTGTCCTTAGCTGTCATTGCCAGCAGTTTATCCTGGGCTTTGCCAGAAATGCAAAGAAATGCCCGAAAGAAACAAAACTGACAGAGAGAGAGAGAACGAGAGATAGAGAGAGAGAGAGAAAGAGAGATAGAGAAAGAAAGAGAGAGAGTGAGAGAGAAAGAGAGAGAGTGAAAGAGAGAGCGAGAAAGTGAAAGAGAGAGAGCAAAAGAGAGAGAGCAAGAGAGAGAGAGAGTGTCCACGCTGTGCAGTATTGGAGAGAGGGAGAGAGAAAGAGAGAGAGTATCCACGCTGTGCAGTATTGGAGAGAGGGAGAGAGAGAGAAAGAGAGAGCAAGAGAGAGACAGAGAGCTGTGCAGTATTGGTTTTAGGGAGTTAGATAAATGCAGTGAGTCACCAGCCGTGATGAGTCAGAGTGTCCCGCCTCGCGACTACAACAGGAAGGAGATGCGTGCACATCAAACACAGCGGCACGCCCTGAGTGGGGAGGAGAGAGAGAGAGAGCTCTGTGTGTGTGTGTGTGTCTGTGTGTGTGTGAAGGAGATGCGTGCACATCAAACACAGCAGCGCGCCCTGTGTGGGGAGGAGAGAGAGAGAGAGAGAGAGAT
>NW_027468685.1:6283239-6290739 GCF_046254945.1 Alosa pseudoharengus
CCAGTTCACCTGTAGAGTTGGGACCTGACTGGGACCAGTTCACCTGTAGAGTTGGGACCAGTTCACCTGTAGAGTTGGGACCTGATTGAGCCCAGTTCACCTAGAGTTGGATGGAAACTGCTGGATCTGATGTTTGTGTTTCAGTGTTAAAGTAGCAGCAGACTTTTTGGATTGTACAGTTTTGCGTAGATACTCTAACTGCAAAGGTTTTAGGGTATTGTTGTCTTTTCTGTGTGAAAACCACATTGTGTGTTTTTTTTTTTTTTGTTGGTCTCCTGACAGGACCTGTTTGGTATTTTAGTGGAACCTGAGAATGTGTTTTGAGTCTTGATCTGACAAAAAAAAATGTTTTCTCAGTGTTGCTGTGTCTAGAGACACCCAGTGTAGTCAGACGGGTAACAGCAGGACGAGACGCTGTGTACAGTGTGTGCTGAGGTAGCAGACGCAGTGCTCACACATGCCAAAGTTGATCCAAGTCTTTTATTCCTGTCCTTTCCAGGGAGATGCTGGGATACCGGGCTTTGGCACTCCAGGACCCAAAGGCGATAAGGTGTTTGTCTCTCTCTCTCTCTCTCTCTCTCTCTCTCTCTCTCTCTCTCTCTCTCTCTCTCTCTCCCTCTCTCTCTCTCTCTCAATTTAAATTCAAATTCAAAAGGAGCTTTATTAGCATGACCATAACGTTGTACAGTATTGCCAAAGCATTTGGGTCAAATACATCAAATGGGGAGGGGAAGAGGGGGAAACACACAAATCACAAATAAAACAGAATAATG
Source organism: Alosa pseudoharengus (assembly GCF_046254945.1). Classification (NCBI taxonomy): domain Eukaryota; kingdom Metazoa; phylum Chordata; class Actinopteri; order Clupeiformes; family Clupeidae; genus Alosa; species Alosa pseudoharengus. The sequence goes on from NW_027468685.1 coordinate 6,284,013, forward strand.
ATAATTGTACACAAACATGAATTATGAACTATGGCAATGGAGAAGGGTGTGTGTGTGTGTGTGTCTGCATGCTTGTGTGGGCATGTGTTCGTGTGTGTGTCTGTGTGTATGTATGAGTGTATGTTCATATTTAGGTAGTGTAAGTTTCACATCAGCAGGTCCTTTCATTATGGCAGGAATATACGTATTGAGCGGCAAGAAGGAGGCATTTCTCTTTCTCTCCAGTGAGGAATGAAAGCCTCTCCTCATCGCTCGCTTGCAGTAATTCAGGGGGGACATTTGTCATCTTTTCAAAATAAGTTCTCCTAATGTTAACATATTTTGTGCACTGTGTCAGGAAGTGTATCTCTGTCTCTACTGTGTTTAGGTCACAGTGGTGGCACAGTCTAGTGTCTTTCGGCAGCCATGTTTGTCTGTGCCTTCCCACTTCTATTGCCAGGCTATGTTCACTGAGTCTGTACTCTCTCTCTCTCTCTCTCTCTCTCTCTCTCTCTCTCTCTCTCTCTCTCTCTCTCTCTCTCTCTCTCTCTCTCCGCCTTTCTCTCTCTCAGCTTGTGGTTGGGATTTTAAAATTGTTTTTTTCATGGTGAAACTGTCTGAGAAAGTACGACTCACTTACCCTGTCTCTCTCTCTCTCTCTCTTTCTCTTTCTCTCTCTCTCTTCTCTCTCTCTCTCTCTCTCTCTCTTTCTCTTTCTCTCTCTCTCTTCTCTCTCTCTCTCTCTCTCTCTCTCTCTTTCTCTCTTTCAGGGTGATTCATGTGGTGTCTGCTCATCCCCCTCTGAGGTGGGGAGTCACTCCACCATCAAGGTGGCCGGTACCGAGGGCAAACAGGTGAGGACCTGAGCGAACAGGTATACTGGGGGCAAACGGGTGAGGGCCAGGGCAAACAGCTGAGGGCCAGGGCAAACAGGTGTACTGGGGGCAAACAGGTGTACTGGAGGCAAACAGGTGAGGGCCAGGGCAAACAGGTGTACTGGGGGCAAACAAGTAAAGACCAGGGCAAACAGGTATACTGGGGGCAAACAGGTGTACTGGGGGCAAACAGGTGAGGGCTAGGGCAAACAGGTATACTGGGGGCAAACAGGTGTACTGGGGGCCAACAGGTGAGGGCTAGGGCAAACAGGTATACTGGGGGCAAACAGGTTTACTGGGGCAAATAGGAAAACAGAGGGCAAACAGATGAGGGCAAACTGGTAGACCAAGGGTTCCATTGCTCGGCTGTAGTACCATATTTAAAAAAAAAACATCTATCAAACCAAAGGCCACGTGCCACCATCTTTTCTTATCTGGAATATCATGGTGGTAATGACTATGCTTTTAACATTGAAGGACACACAAGGAAATGAACTAACAGTAAATCCTAATGAACTGGAGCAATACACAAAGTGCAAATAAACAATGATACATCACATTATCAGTGGGGAAGGTCATTAGTGCTCGAGCATTATACATCTCATGGGATAGCTATCCGTTTAGAGTGAGCCAGATCCACAGTAAACCTGTTTGAAGTTTCTAATAAAAGGAAGGTTGTTACCTTAAGAGAGCTTCTTAGCTGATGTAATCTTCAGGAAATTAATGCAAGTCTGCAGTCGTTTTTGTAATTTGTTTTATGTGTGTGTGTGTGTGTGTGTATGTGTGTGTGTGTGTGTGTGTGTGTGTGTGTGTGTGAAAACAACCTCAGGCTGAGACATAACATTGTCTTGGAATGTCTTTGTGCCTGGGTGAGAAGGTTAAGCTGGTACATTATTTCAATAAGCTTCCTTTTAAGAAACATGAAATAATTCCTCTTGAACATGATGAAATAAATAGCTTCAGTTCAAAACGCCCAGATTAAGTTCACTTCGACACTCGGAAAGTGCCGGAAGCTCCAGTTCAAGTGGTTGTTGCAATGTTCATGCAAAGCAGAGCAGTTTGCTGAAGTATCGCCTTTGGTGAAGCAGTGATGCAGAGCCGCAGGCTTACGAGCTCATCTCCCCCCTCTCTCTGTGAACCGAAGTCTGAAATGGGGTGTGATAATGGTGTGTGTACAAACAGGACACACACACACACAGCCGGGGCGAAAAGGAGCTTTGGGGTGCAAGTACGTTTTGGACTGCTGGACAAAAGCACAAGTCACCACAATAACGATAAAGTTTGCACACCAGACATAGCTCCCTAGCAAACACTTAAAGGAACCGTGTGTAAGAAATGTATTTCTATTAATCATAAAATGGCCCTGATAAGTCACTAGACATTAAGAAATCATGTTCATTTCAAATACTTATATCACTGACAACAGTAGTCCGGCCAAGATATTGTCATTTAAAAAGTGAAGTTGCAGCCCTCAACTGATGTTGATGTTTTGTTTTGTCATGTCATGTTGTGTTTTGGCCTGATGCGCCACCCTCCACCTAACTACTAATCACGAAGTCAGTAGTGTTTCGGCATCTGGGTTGGCAACCTCGAGTTAGGGGGGTTCCTTTAATGATGTGACGTTTCGAGGCAAGCCCTTCCTCAGACGAGCAGTAAAGGTCTCATGTCCTCTTTCTGTCCTCAGGGTCCACCTGGGCTGGCAGGATCTAAAGGCGAGAAGGTGAGCATGGCGTAGAGACCCTTTAAAGCCATTAAGGGGCTATATGGAATATGTTAAAGGAGCCGTAACTCTTTTGTTTTTTTTTTCCCCACACTGCTCCTAACCCTAACCCTAGCCTGCAGCATTACAGTAATAAATCTCTGAGGGCTTACAGCATTATGGTAATATATCTCTGAATACATCAACTAGAAGGGCGCTCACAGTGTGCAGTGTTTTGCCAGTGCTGCACATCAGAAAGGGCGTGAGAGCTTCTCCCTTTGGCACATGCTACAACTCTCCACCCAGTGTCATGGCAACTGGGCCATCCCGCCAGACAAACACACACATCACTCCTGATGCTCCCCAACAGTTATGCTGTGCATTTTACAAACTTTGTGTCTCTATTTCAGTCAGACATGTTTGTGCATTTTCCTCACACATAATAAAAATGTACCGTAATTTCCCAACTATTATAGCCAATGTTTATACATTGATTTTGCAAAATTTCTTCAGCTATGAGGTTAAGACACAGAGGCAGTTAATATCGTCCCCTTAGAATTATAAGGTTCTATCTGACATTTTTGTCAAAATTGAGTTATTTACATAATCTTATTCTGTGACACCTTAAGAAGATGAGGTGAGGTGTTTCTTGTAGTTGTATACATTTTTGGACATTATATCTGAAGAAGTTTGTTCCACTTATCAGTATAAGTCTATGGAATTCTAAGACTTTGAAGCTCAATATCTCAGAACTACTCAGAACGTAGATAGAACCCTATAATTCTAAGGGGACGATATGGTATTAATATTTTTTTTTTACTTGCATAAAACACTGTCCTGCGGTTTATACACAATGCAGCTAATACACAGGAAATTACTGTATGAATTGATTAGATAAGATGGTTCTGTAATAGCTAAATTCCTATTCCTAAATGTAGTTTGGAGACATGTTTCATTAATACCAAAAATCCTAAATGTCATTCTAAACTGAGATATGAGAGGATTTCAGAGTTAGGACGCTTCTGTAATGAGGACCCTGGTTGCGTTCCATAGGGTGACCAGGGGTTGCAGGGAGACCCGGGCACCAATGGCAGTCCCGGTGTGCCAGGACTGCCGGGAGACTCTGGGCGAGATGGCGTGGCTGGCATTAAAGGAGAGAAGGTGGGTGCACCTACTGTCAGCCAGCAGCATGTCATAGTTATGTCAATATATCATATGTACCGTATTTTCCAGACTATAAGTCGCACCAGTGAAAAAATGTGTCATGAAGAGGAAAAAAACATATATAAATATATAATATATAAATATATATATGTTGCACCTGAGTCGCAGGACCAGCCAAACTATGAAAAAAAAGTGTGACTTATAGTCCGGAAAATACGGTAAATGTAAAATATTTTTAAAGTTGGACAATAAACTGTATTTTACAATGTTTTACATCAGCCACAACTGTTGTAGTCTCTTGTGACCTTGAAGTTCCAGCGTGCAAGAGTTGAATGTTGCATTCATGTTTGAACTCTTTGATGACCTGTTGCCAGGGAGACGCTTGTGACAGCTGTCCATCACTCCCTGAGGGGCTGACGGATGTGGTGGGCGTACCCGGAGCCAAAGGGGAGAGGGGGGAACCAGGAGTAGCTGGAGTGGGCAAACCAGGGAAACACGTAAGTGTGTGTGTGTGTGTGTGTGTGTGTGTGTGTGTGTGTGTGTGTGTTTGTGTGTGGGTGTGTGTGTGTGTGTGTGTGTGTGTGTGTGTGTGTGTGTTTGTGTGTGTGTGTGTATATGTGTGTGTGTGTGTGTGTGCATGTACTGTATGTTTGTGTGTGTGTGTGTATATGTTTGTGTGTGTGTATGTTTGTGTGTGTGTGTGTTTGTGTGTGTGTGTGTTTGTGTGTGTGTGTGTGTGTATATGTTTGTGTGTGTGTATGTTTGTGTGTGTGTGTGATTGTGTGTGTGTGTGTTTGTGTGTGTGTGTGTGTGTGTGTGTGTGTGTTTGTGTGTGTGTGTGTTTGTGTGTGTGTGTGTGTTTGTGTGTGTGTGTGTGTGTGTATATGTTTGTGTGTGTGTATGTTTGTGTGTGTGTGTGTTTGTGTGTGTGTGTGTTTGTGTGTGTGTGTGTGTGTGTGTGTGTTTGTGTGTGTGTCTGTGTGTGTGTGTGTCTGTGTGTTTGTGTGTGTGTGCATGGATACATGTGTTGTGTGTTTGCTCGTGTGTGTGTATGAAGGCTTTCTACAACAATCTGATGTGGTGGTTATAAGGGATAAGGCAATACATTAATAATATTGTGTAATATAATAATAACATTGTGTAACATATAATAATAATAATGTGGCTGCTGTGTTTGACATGAATCCACCATGCTCTGAGATACCCTTTGGATATAGTCTGGTGGTTTTTCATTCTGTTATAAATAATGAACAATGAAATAAATATTTCAGATGTTTTTACATTTTCATGCATAGTTTACTATTTTGAAACCGTGGATGAGTCTTATGGAGAGACACTATTGCCAATAGTTTAAATAAAAACATCAGGGATATTTAATCTAGCTTGGCTTGATGTGAATCACAGGGATAAAATAAAGGCGTGATGATAATTTTAGTGTCAAACAAACTCAGTCAGTGACATTCAAACTTAATGCATTTAATTAAACATATGTTTTTTTTATCTCATACATGAATGTACACAATTTTGAATTGGGTGGCGTGAACTCTGCTTTGATGTACTGCCATGCACTGAGAGGCTGTATTACCCTGTAAAAACTGAAAAAGCCCACACAACACACAACACACAGGTAGAGCTCAGGTGAGGCTCGTGAAGACAGCAGAAGGTTATGCATGAATGAAATGAGACAAGTGTGTTTTGTAGCCTGGAAAATCCAGACCCTGGTAATCTAGAAAGATTAAGGGTCTGGCCACGAACAATGTAATGGCCCAACTCGAGGGGCGGCACCAAGCATGCATTTGAAAATCTCACTGCACACAATTGAATAACACTAGACCAATGTTTACTCAGAATGATTCCGGACTTCGACGCAATTGAATGACACTACGATCAATGTGTACTGACCTCCAACGTTGCAGTGCTGTCGTCATCAGTTTAGCTCGCCTCTGGCCCGTCTATATCAGAGACGATTTGATTGGTTTCACGGGATGCAAGGGGTAAAAGTAATGTGCATCATTGCTCATTGCCAGAGTGTCTCGCAGAGACAATTCCATTGTGCTCTCGCGAGAACTCTGGATTTCCAGGGTAGGTGTTTTGAGGATCTTTCAATGAATGCATGGATTATATAGAGCTGTAGTGTTTTTAATGAGTATTTGAACTAGACTGAACACATGCGAATCAGTGTCCATGTGCATTATGCAGCCGCCGCTGATATGTGTGGTCTGTAGGGCCTCTGTTCAGATTGCACTGTCCAGGCAAATGGGGTCATGGGGAAAACCATATGGGCTGGGCTCGGAACTTTTTTGCCTGCAATGCAAAGATTAGAAGGGGGCTGGGGGGTGGGGGATGCTAAATAAGCTGTGTAATGGGTTGGGCCATTGAACTGACATCAGCTGACTTGACACATATTGCTGAGATGTGTGTGGCGTGGTTTAGCATTTGCAGGCAATACAATGAAGCAATGAGTGTGTGTGTGTGTGTGTGTATGTGTGTGCGTGTGTGTGTGTGCGTGTGTGTATGTGTGTGTGTGTGTATGTGTGTGCGTGTGTGTGTGTGCGCACGTGTATGTGTGTGTGTGTGTGCGTGTGTGTGTGTGTGTGTGTGCGTGTGTGTGTGTGTGTGTGTGTGCGTGTGTGTGCGTGTGTGTGTGTGCGTGTGTGTGCGTGTATGTGTGTATGTGTCTCACTGCCAATGCAATGAAGCCATACAGTACGTATGGTCATCTCCTAATGAAATGGCCCTGTGCTGGCCAATCTGTGACTAATGTGTTCAGTGTTGGGAAGTCCACATATGGCTCATTACAGAAGCGATGCCTAGACCACTGACGGCCTGGATAGACTGAATGAGCTGTTTAATGGTGCAAGTGCGTCTCATATGGATTAACAGACTCTGTGCTGTCCGATGTCTCCAAATGCCCTTCCATAATGTCATGACTCTGTGAAGTTGAGTTGGGGGTTTTAAGATGCTGCTCACTCTTTGACTCATTGTGTTGGTCTCCCGTCTCTAGGGTCAG
>NW_027468685.1:6309161-6316661 GCF_046254945.1 Alosa pseudoharengus
TATTTTACTATTGAAGCATGTGATTGCACAGACTACAATGAAAGGTTTCTGCCTCCCTCGAACACACAAATTAGACCACAGGCTTGATCATGCCAATTTGCTTGATGACGTCTTCATTTGGGCAGATGCAAAGCACTATTTATGAGGAAGTGTAATGAGAGGTCTCGCTGTGAGAATACACTGTACAGTCTAAATGTTTACTGCATAAAGCTGTCCAACGACACAGGCTGAGAGTGGCCTCAGGCCATGCTGGAGTAGAAAACACTAACAAGACTCTTGAGTGTCCTCCATGACCGGTCCACCCGTTTAAGACAAATGGCAATTTTGCAGACGATCTGGTGTTGTATGCTTGATGATATTGGGGTGTTAGTGCTGATTAGATTGGCCAAACGTTCTGTTCATTGGTTGGTTATTGTCACTTTGGATAAAAGCATCAGTCAACAATATTACATGTAATGTAATGCAACGTTCGTCCATTGATGCTTGCAGAATATGTCAGATTAGCTATGTGTGTGTGTGTGTGTGTGTGTGTGTGTGTGTGTGTGTGTGTGTGTGTGTGTGTGCGCGCGTGTGTGTGTGTGTGTGTGTGTGTGTGTGTGTGTGTGTGTGTGTGTGTGTGTGTGCGTGTGTATGTGTGTCGGGATATGTGTGCAATCTTATTCGTATGTAAGGAGAAGACGGAAGATGAAGGAAGGTAGATGATGTCATGTTGAGAGCATGTCAGCACAGCATTTTATTACTTAGATGCTTCACTCAAAAGGTGAGACTGAGATCATCATGTCAGACTTGTTTTTTATTAAAAGGTGGAGACAGAAAAACATCCATATACTGAACATCTGTTTGCTATGCTGTGCATGTCTTTAAATCCAGGATCTGGAATAAAGAGAAGAGAGAAAAGCAGTCATAGGGGTGAAGTGCATGTTGATTAGGTTTCTGATTTGAGCTCAAATAAACTCAAAACAAACATGTCAGGCATTAGCTGTCCAAACCCAGTCTTGCCGTCAGTGAGTTTATTAAAGTGAGTACAGAATCAGCACAGAATGGATGCCAGGCCAGACCAACTGGCAGGTCATGAAGGAGCCGTTGTGTGTGGGCAATACTCCAGAAGCCAGGGGCAAAGACCTTGTGAGAGACTGCATGGTTCAAACGTTTTCATTAAACTCATAGTAGTAGTAGACATCGTTCTAATATAAACTGATCTAAAGAGTTCGTAAATAGGCTTAAAATGTAATCCTGAACATTAGCGTAAACTCAAAATTAAGCGTTTATTTATGATATAGTTCTACCTAGTGCGTGTGTTTTTTTGTTTTTGTTTTTTGGATTCAAATATAACCAGAAAATAGACTTCTTAAAGTAGTGTGAGGGGGGGTCTTAAATATGTAAAATGTCCAGCATCTGCCTGTTTTAGTTGATTCAATGCAAACCTTCCTCTGTGCCATCACAAATCTTAACTTTCACAGTAAGTCATTTTTAAAATCTCTCTCAAATCAAACAGCACCTACTCTTTGTATATAATGACCTTAATGACCTTATATAATGACCTTAATGACCTTGTCCTGTTTGTGCCAAACTGATTTCTTTCCCCTTGTCCCTTCATCACAGCCTCCTCTGCCTTTGCCTGAGCATCTAGCCAAGGACCCCAAGGTGAGTTTCAGTGGAACCATGGGAATTGTAGTTTCTTTACTCAATATTGGATGCCCCTGTTTATTATTCATGTTTTTAGCATATGAGAGTTATGCTTAGCTGTATACGTTAGCCTTAGCATTCAGCAGTGGTTCCCTTATAGTGTCTGTGATTATGTTTATGTTTAGCTGTAGGAAAAGAGCGGGCATGTTAGTCGGATTGGCTAACATTCATTAACATTCAGCCCATGGTGTTCCATAACCCAGAGCACACAATGTGTATTATCTAGGGCTGTCAATCGATTAAAATAATTAATCTAATTAATTACATACTCTGTGATTAATTAATCTAAATTAATCACATATATAATTTTTGCTGTGAAAGTATTTTAAATATTTAAATTCAAATGAATCATTGAATAATCAGCATTAGTGACATTAAAGTTCAAAAACTCTTTTATTATTATTTTCACTGTTCAAATAATTGGCATAATAATCTATGATATGACCTAATATGCTATGAGGAAATAAATTCAAAAGTGCTTCGGGAAGAAGTTTTTTTTTCACATACAAGGCATTTCATTGCAGAGGACTTTATTTTCAACACTTTTTAAAAGTAAATGTTCCAATCAATGATCCAGGCAGCACGTTTTCTTCCCTCACCTTCATTTTACAGTCTAATTTTTACTGACTAGAATGGCTCGGGGTCAAAGGTCATACGGAATCGATTAATCTGCACTAATTTTTTTAATCAGTTATTTTTTCTCAAATTAATTAATCGAAATTAATCAGTTATTTTGACAGCCCTAGTATTATCATGCTCTAATATGAATCCAAGCACATATGCATGAATGTGTTTGTGTTCTGCAAGTGCACTGTACATTCACACTCACACATATGTGAATATATATGTGTGTACTCCTCCCTGTATGTTGTGCTTATGTGTGTGTGTGTGTGCGTGTGTGTGTGTGTGTGTGTGTGTGTGTGTGTGTGTGTGTGTGTGCGTGTGCATGTGTGTGTGTGCGTGCGCGTCTGTGTGTGCGCGTGCGTGTGTGTGTGTGTGTGTGTGTGTGTGTTTGTGACGTAGGAGCCCTGTGAAGACTGCTCGCAGGGCCTGCCTGGTGTGCCAGGGGGTGCGGGCACCAAAGGCGACAAGGGGGAGAAGGGGGATCAGGGGAAACCAGGCATCACGGAGGCAGACGACTGTGCGCGGGTAAGGGGCAGCGGTCACTAATCAGGGCAGCGATCACTAACAGTCAGGGCAGTTTACTGTGCGTGGGTAATGGGTGAAAGTGGGTAAGCGGTCACTAACACTCAGGGTAGACAAATGTGTGTGGGTAACGGTAAGCGGTAACACTCAGGGTAGACAATTGTGTGTGGGTAACGGTAAGCGGTAACACTCAGGGTAGACAATTGTGTGTGGGTAACGGTAAGCGGTAACACTCAGGGTAGACAATTGTGTGTGGGTAAAAGGCAATAGTCACTAACATGCAGGTATTACCTCTTAGGTGTCGCCAAGTCCGCCGGAGACCTAAAACACAAAACTTGCCAAATCGCATCAAAGACTGTACAAACAAATACCGCACACAGAAACCCTGAACAGTGTATTTTTTGGAGACAGAAACTGAATATATTTCATAGCTTTGTGAGGAGAATACATTAAACATGTACATTTCAGTCTCCGAGTCAATGAAAGCCATTCATACAATATTGGTCAGCAGTCATCAGCATAGCTCAGTCATTCATCTAACTTTTATAGGCTTTATCCCATAAATAAGTTGTTCAGCAGGTTATCAGCTCAAACTTGAACTTAGAAACTACGATGAAATTAAACAGAGGGTATTTTCCCCCTCCTGTACAGTAATCTGCCTTAGTTGTGCTCTGTGGGTGGTGGTATGCTTGTAAGCATTGCTAGCTAGCTTCTTAGCATTGCCCTAGCTAGCACACAGAGGGATTTAGTCTGCATGATGGGGTGAGGTGGCGTGGTGGTGGGACTAAAGGGGCTAAATACAAAGCAGCATTTGACACTTGTGCTAGGCGCTAGCTACTGTATACAGATACCAGGAACATGGATGACTTATAATAATATAATAATATATAATATGTCTCCTCTCTCTTCTCCTTCTCTTTCCTCTCTCTTCTCCTCTGCTCTCCCTTCTCCTCATCCCCCGCTCTCTGGGGTTTTTAATCTTCTCTCCGTCCTCAGTGCTACAAGAGGCCTCAAGGAGAAGAGCCGGCTCAGGAAGTAGTGAGTCACACACACACACACACACACACTTTACAGCCCCAAACTACGCTCTGACTGATCAAGTCTTATTACACGGCTCTTCACAAGGCAAGTAGAACGCTCCATTGACTTGAATGGGCTTTCCAAAAGTTCTATGGTAAAATATTTATATCATTTATATCATGTAATTACCGCTGCAAACATATAATTACCGCTGTCAATGGCAACAGAGTTTGTGCTTCTGCTTCAGGTATTTCATATCACTATGCAGAACTGGAGCTTCATTCAAAAGTGAAAGCAGACAGTTGTCACAACCACCTGGCTCAAAGTAGCTGTGACATTAAATGGGAGACCACACTGTAGCGATATGTTCAATAATATAAGTTTATTTTTACCATTAAAAAGATAAGGTCAGTATAGTGTATGAAAAAGGATAGTGTAATGCAAAGTATGTCTAGGGGTGATCAAACAAAAGTATAAAACGCGACGTCGGTGTGAGGAGCGATGGGCTGAGGCTCTCCCCAGCGGAGCAGCCACGGAGTGACCAGGAACCAGGCCAGAGCGTCAGAGCGTCAGAGTCAGAGAGCGTCCATTACCCATGAGGTCTTCTTTATAGGACCACCCATTACTCCCAGCACCAATGGGCACACCATGATCTGCAGATTGATACAAGGCAGCACAGACCCAAGGGGGCAGAGCCCCAACAGGCGTTAGAAAAGGTGTAATGCTGGAAATGTCCAGCAGGGCCTTAACACGGTTGATCAGCTGTGTTCTAAAGAATGTTTGATTCAAGTTCAACGTGTGTTGTTACGAACTATGTTTCTCAGCAAATGCCACGATGAACGGTAACAAATAGGCTAGGCTAAAGTCATATCGTGGGAAGTTTATTATTTCGTTTTGGCAAGTAGCCGTGTAATAAGCGGGATAATGTATAGAACGCCGGTCATTATTGGGAAAATAAGTCCCTTCAGGGCGGAACAAGACCCCTCCGCTGTGCGTCGGGGTCCGGTTCGCCCTGTCGGGACTTATTTTCCCAATAATGACCGGCGTTCTATACATTATCCCTTACACAACAATATGCACACACTGTAAAATAGTCCTTCAAAGTGAAGTCTCATCCGAAGTGGAGTCTCATCCTGAGTGTGGTCTCATTCGTATTCGATCCAACACAGTGCACACAAGAGTGTGGTGTCACTTGTATTCGATCCAACACAGTGCACACAAGAGTGTGGTCTCACTCGTATTTGATCCAACACAGTGCACACAAGGGTGTGGTCTCACTCATATTCGATCCAACACAGTGCATACAAGGGCTGTGTATTGGCAAGGACCTCACCATACGATACGCATCACCATACATGGTTCTCCATACAATACATCACAATATATTGCAATACAATACATATTCAATACATACAATACATCACAATATATTGCAATACTTTTTACTGAACATGTAAACAGAGCTGGAAACACATCCTTGCTGTGTACCACCTGGGCAGTGTAATATCTAGATCACATTATACTGATAATTCAGCAGATAATTAATAATAAAAGAAAACTTGTATAGACCTTTTTGGACTTTGTACGGCACTGTGGTCAGTGTAAACTGTATTTTATATGTGCCTTATAGACCCTCTCAAGAGAGTTCCATTATCAGCATCATAGTTGGCCCCACAAGGCTTCCGTTGTAACATTCCATATGTTATCTTAATGCAGAGGAAGTAGATTGGGAACCAAATAGAACGTTCAAGCATTGTTTTTGTTTTTATTGTTGAAAGGGTCTATAAATACATTTTACTTACTTTTACTTTACTTACAGCCTAATGCTTTTAAGCGAAAGCACAGCCCCTAGTACACACACAATTCAAAGTCGTGTTTCCTGGTGCAGCCTAAAACTACAGGCCCGCACATGCATTTCAAAGTGGTCACTGCTTTGCATTGATGTGCCCACGTGTTTGACTGCGCTGTCTGTGTTTGTGTTCTGTGCAGGTAAATCCCACCACGACAGGAGCAGGAGGAGGAGGAGCAGGAGGTGGCTGTGCAGGTGGGGCCGGCTCACCTGGCCCTGCAGGACATCCAGGCGAAATGGTGAGAAAACGACAGAATACAGAACGTTGGGGAGAGGTAGAGTGATGTCTATAACTACTCAATAGGAAGTGACTGTTGGGGGTCGTGCATAACTACTATGATAAGTGACTGATGTGTGTAACTGCTATGGTAAGTGACTGATGTGTGTAGTAACTACTATAGGAAGTGACTGATGTGTAACTACTATAGTAATTGACAGCTGGTGGTTGATGTTTATAACTACTATAGGAAGTGAGTGTTGCTGGTTGATGTGTATAACTATAGGAAGTGACTGATTTGTCTAGGAAGTGACTGATGTGTGTAACTGCTATGGTAAGTGACTGATGTGTGTAACTGCTATATCTGAACTCCCCCTATTACCGTCCGTCCCGTATTTCCGCCGTCTTGCGTGTATGTGTCACTTAATATCCATTTCTATACAAACCAAGACAGCGGATTCCTAAAGAAACGCAACCACCCACACCATAGGTGTATCTAAATTAGCTATGTACCAAAAATGACATTTTACCGTGACTCAAAGAGCTGTAAACAGTGTTGTAAGGCTGCGTGTACAAATCCGCTTGGAGCTCCAGTGGAATTTTAATTTGATGATGAGAATTCTCGGTCTAACCGTTCATGTGCCATTGAAACGGCGTAAATAGGCGACCCATCAGGCCATTACTATAACTCCGAGTGTGGTAAACAAAATCGGATATTTCAGGCAGTAAATACTCCCGTTAAGAACCAAACCAGATTTTGTTCAAATCTACACACCTATGGCTACTGAAAAATGTAAGGTTCATTTAGCAAATTGTTGTTTTAGAATTTCCCAAACAAAAGTGGTGATAATTGGGGGTGTTACGATAGGAAGTGACTGATGTGTGTAATTAATAATGATAATGACAGCTGGTGGTTGATGTGTATAACTACTATAGGAAGTGACTGTTGGTGGTTGATGTGTATAACTATAGGAATATACTGCTGGTGGTTGATGTGTATAACTACTATAGGAAGTGACTGTTGGTGGTTAATGTGTATAACTACTATAGGAAGTAAGTGTTGGTGGTTAATGTGTACTATAGGAAGTAAGTGTTGGTGGTTAATGTGTATACTATGGGAAGTGACTGTTGGTGGTTGATGTGTATAACTACTATAGGAAGTGTGACTGTTGGTGGTTGATGTGGATAACTACTATAGGAAGTGACTGTTGGTGGTTAATGTGTATACTGTAACTACTATAGGAAGTGCCTGTTGGTGGTTGATGTGTATAACTACTATAGGAAGTGTGACTGTTGGTGGTTGATGTGGATAACTACTATAGGAAGTGACTGTTGGTGGTTAATGTGTATAACTACTATAGGAAGTAAGTGTTGGTGGTTGATGTGTATACTATAGGAAGTGACTGTTGGTGGTTGATGTGTATACTGTAACTACTATAGGAAGTGCCTGTTGGTGGTTGATGTGTATAACTACTATAGGAAGTGTGACTGTTGGTGGTTGATGTGGATAACTACTATAGGAAGTGACTGTTGGTGGTTAATGTGTATAACTACTATAGGAAGTAAATGTTGGTGGTTGATG
>NW_027468685.1:6321661-6339161 GCF_046254945.1 Alosa pseudoharengus
GGGTGAATCAGTAAGCAGAACCACAAACACCACATATTCAAACAAACAATACCATATCTCATTATAAACATCACATATTCAAACAAACAATACCATATCTCATTACAATCACAAACACCACATACTCAAACAAACAATACCATATCTCATTACAATTACAAACACCACATACTCAAACAAAAAATACCATATCTCATTACATACACCACATTCTCAAACAAACAATACCATATCGCATTGCAACCACAAACACCACATATTCAAACAAACAATACCATATCTCATTACAACTACAAATGGCACAAATTCAAGCAAACAATACCATATCTCATAACAATTACACACACCACATACCGTACTCAAAAAACATATCGTATAACAACTACAAACACCACATACTCGACAAACAATACAATATCTCATTACAAACACCACATACTCAAGCAAACAATACTTTATCTCATAACAACTACAAACACCACATCACTTTAAGTCTGTTGAGATATTGAGGCTGTTTTACAACAATACCACATCTTGTTAAAGAAAAACACAAAAAACACATCACTTTTAATTTGTTGAAGTGTCGAGGCTGTTTTACACAAGGGAGAAATTTGATTTTTTTATGTGACATGGTATTGTTGTTCCATTTTGTTTGTTTCTGTTTCCATCTCTTTTACTCAATACTTCAGTTATTTTTGTTTGATCCGCCAGGGACCACCCGGGATGCCAGGTTACCAAGGGAAACAGGGAGTTCCTGTGAGTCACTCTAAAGTTAACACTTGTCATTTAGACTCATTTTGCTGCTCTTCCATTCCATAATGCCATTCCATTCTCTTCCATTCCATAATGACATTCCATGCTCTTCCATTCCATAATGCCATTCCATTCTCATCCATTCCATAATGTGGTCCCCTAGAGCTGTTTAAATACACCCATACACTTAAATAATTTATGTATGTCCACATGTAGAAAAATGGTGCAGGGACACAAATATTAAAGATGCAGTGTAATACATACTCAAATGTATGAACCAGTGGCATACAGCAGGTCTTTACAATATCACTCAATAAGCATAATACTCAGTTCTTTGGGGTATAAGTAACATCATTTATATAGACTAATTTTGCTGCTCTTTCTTATCCATCCCATAATATGGTCCCACAGAGCACACACGCATGCATGCACACACATACACACACAGAAATACACACAGAAATACACACACACACACACACAATGGAAAGTTCACAAATTTGTGTCAGCTCTGACAATTACCAAGACATCTAAACATCTAGTTTAAAATTCTCCTTCAGGCAAAAGCAGACCTATTTCTTCATATCGACTCTTTTGTTGGGTTATGTTGGGTTATGTTATGTATGCAGACATTACTTTTTAGACTTAAAAAAGGAAAAGTTCAGACAAATTAAAAAATATCAAGCATTAACCAGCACAATCATATTGCATTAAACTCACGTAGTGCTGAGTCAAATAAATTCAATAAAAAAAAATGAATAGCATCCCGTAAGATTTTGATATAGTACAGAAACCGAGGGGAGAAAAAAACCCTCCAACTCTGCATAGGTTGCAGTATTCTGCAGCGAGAGCACTTTTATGCGTGAGAGTGAGCTGCGAAAGCTCATCTCTAAAACGGTGAAGTTCAAAAGCGGCCCTTGAAGGAGGCCCGATGAGTCAGCAGGACTTTTATTTTGACGACAACAAAGGGCTGAAAGCCCGGTCTCCCCCGTGGAACACAGAGAGGACAGGTGGCAGCCCTCAGGCTTGTTGAAAGGCTGTCTTATCTGGCAGCCTGGGCAGGAATTATTCATAACCCAACTTAGTCACAGAATTAAAAAAAAAAAAAAAAAAAACACTATCTATAGCCTTACAACAGAGGCTTGGGGTTTGTAAACCGTGTGGCAAAGAGGAAGTAGATGTTAAGGGGGTGACAGAGTTTGTGATAGGGAGTGGGTGAATGTCACTTGTTTCTTCTTTTAGAGGAGAGAGAAGGTGAAGATAATAGAAAGTTTGTGTTGGGGGTTTAGTTTTGAGTTTCTTTGGGGTTGGGGATTCAGGGGTTGTTTTCAGTCCTTTGTCGGGGTTTAGAGGTTGTTAAGGGACAACTCCCATCATGACTAACATTACAATAGAGGGGTTTTTATGATTAATGTTATTGTACAGCAGCCATTGCGTGGAACTTAATTAGATTTTGCCTCCTATCAGATTAGTTTAAGTCAGACTTGAGCCTTTGCACTTTTCCCGCCTTTTAAATTAGAGTCCTTTTGTCTTCTTTCCAGGGGCCCAAGGGTGAGGCTGGTTCTTCTGGACCTGTAGGACCCAAGGGAGAACAGGTATGTATGCCTATGCCCTGTATGGAGACCCAAGGCCCACTTAACCCTAACCCTAACCTTATGGAGATGATCCTAGGACCACTTAATCTGACAAGTGATGGTGGTGGTGGCATTGGGTTACTCAACCCTACACTTTACCAGACACGTGATACATATTCACTGTATGGACCTCCAAGGCCTACTTTCCAAGACACGTGTTGGTGGTGGTGGTGGCTACCGTCTGCACTCCCTGATAATGATTTGTTATTGATGTAACAACACTGTGTTAATTCTTACGAGGCTCGTTACTCCTCTTCGGCTAATTAACGAACGGCAAAGCCCGGCATCGCATCGCATCTCTCCTTCCAGAGGAGAGAGCGTTCCTCCCCTCCTCCTTCTCTAATTAAGAATCCACAATTTGAAGGATGGAGACATTAGCAAACAGCGTGAAACAGCAAACAGTGGCCAGCCAGCTGAGTTAGTCACGGCGTGAACAATGAGCCGTGGAAATCACACTCCCAGATTGAATCACCTTCGATGGTAATGAGGCTCAAACGAGGCACAGCTTCCTGGGAAAAAGCTCACATAGCTGAGTAGACCGGCCAGTGAGAAGAACAGGGTTCGTCATTAAAGGTGCAGTGGGTAGATTTGTTGACAGAAAAATGAAATGCTGCGGGAGCTGTAGTGCCACGGTAGCATGGCTGTGATATAGACTCTTTCAACAAGAAAAATAAAAACAATGCTTGAACGTTCTATTTTGTTGCCAATCTACTTCCGCTTCATTAAGATAACATATGGAATGTTAAAACGGAAGCCTTGTGGGAACAACTATGATGCTGATAATGGAACTCTCTTGAAACGGTCAATACCACGTACGAGCTCAGTCACCACGGTGACCCAGGTTTGAGTCTGACCTGAGATCATTCCCCAAACCCACTCCCCATTTGTGCCTCTGGACTTAGGGCCATTCACACCAAGAACGATAACTATAACAATAACTATTAAAAAATATTGTTGTTGTTAATATGAAAGGCGACGTTCACACATAAACTATAACTGTAACGATAACAACAAGGAAGAACGATATCGTTGGCGATCATTTTCAGAGCGATTTTAAGAACGATAAAAAGCTAACAGCCAATCAGAACCCATCACATTTTAGCCATTTTAGGAGAGACTTATCATTGGTCAGTGGACGGGTTTATCGTTATGGTTATAGTTATCATTATAGTTATCATTCCTGGTGTGAATGGCCCTTTGCTCTATATTGATAACTTAATGTGCGATATAGTGTAAGCTTGTATAGCTTAAATGCATGATAAACTAGCAGTGTTCCTCAACATTACTAAGATCTCTGTCTTTCCCTATGTTATGCATATATAATAATGTTTAGGCCCTCTAGATTTCACCATAAAGTATCAATATCCCCAGACAGATGGAGCAATACCCAGCTGTTGTCCTTCAGCCATTATTGCAGGCCTGGGACCATTTCATAACAAAAGACAGACTGTACCTTTAAGTTATCTGAAGGTGTGAAAGTCACCAGTACCACTCATTCTGGTTCCAGCGGAGTGCAGTGCTACTACACTAGGCCTGAACGGTATTACGGAGGTGATGTTATCTGCGTTCTCTGTATGTTTATCAGAAAATTGGGTATTTGGCTTGGGGTCATTTTGTCATGTGATTGCCACAATCTTATAGAACTTTAAGTTTGCTTATTATGACTTGCAATGGAAAGAAACTGAACTCACAGCAGTCTCAGTTCACCTTGCCAAGGATATGTTTAGGCTGTATGTCTGCGTGTGTGTGTGTGTGTGTGTGTGTGTGTGTGTGTGTGTGTGTGTGTGTGTGTATCTCAGCCTGTGTGTGTGTGTATGTGTGTGTGTGTGTGTGTGCATGTGTATCTCTTGGCCTGTGTGTGTGTGTGTGTGTGTGTGTGTGTATCTCTTGGGCCTGCGTGTGTGTGTGTGTGTGTGTGTGTGTGTGTGTCTTTGTTTTGGTTTCCGCTCATGCTGTTCTATTCTGTCTGTAATGTTTTGGATTAGATCTGGTATCTTTCCACAGTCTCCTTGTCTGTCTCTCATTCCTGTATCCTCTGCTTGTGTAGGGTTTTACAGGACAACCTGGCTTCCCAGGGCAGCAGGTAACACACCACACATATGAATGCATTCCAATTCAGTCAGACAGCGTGTGTGTGTGTGTGTGTGTGTGTGGTGTGCATAAGATGTGGATGGTGTGTGTGTGTGTGTGTGTGTGTGTGTGTGTGTGTGTGTGTGTGTGTGCAGTGTGCATAAGATGTGGATGGTGGATGTGTGTGTGTGTGTGTGTGTGTGTGTGTGTGCAGTGTGTGTGTGTGTGTGTGTGTGTGTGTGTGCGGTGTGCATAAGATGTGGATGGTGGATGTGTGTGTGTGTGTGTGTGTGTGTGTGTGTGTGTGTGTGTGTGTGTGTGCATAAGATGTGTGTGTGTGTGTGTGTGTGTGTGTGTGTGTATGGGTGCGTGTGGGTGTGTAAGCACATACAGTGTCCAACTGTCCGCGTCTGTGTGTGTGTCTGTAGGTATTATAGGTGTATGTGTGCATTTCTTTTTAACTCATATTGTGTTTGTGTTTTCAGGGAGCTCCAGGCTTCGCAGGAAAAGCAGGGCCCCCTGGTCCACCTGGGCCGAAGGCAGAGAAGGCGAGGACCCAGACTGCTGACTAGACTGGAGACAAACTCACAGCATGCTCTCTCCTTTCATGTAGCCACCAAATAACACATTGTTCTCTGCTCCATCTTAGTTTTCACACACACACACACACACACACACACAACCACACCACATGTAATCTCTCTCTTGATATATCTCCTATACACACACACACCCACTCACACACACATATATACACACATATATACTCCCTGCTGTCTCTGTCTCCAACACACACACACTAGTTCCATCTACTAACTTCTCATAGTGTCTATCTGTCTGTTTCTCCCATTCAGGGTGAGACTGGTCTTCCTGGCCAGCAGGGATCAGCTGGCTCCCCTGGCCGCCAGGGCCCTCCAGGCATGCCGGTGAGTTAGCGCTTAGCAGTTAGCATCGCTCCAGTTACAGTTTAGGATTGCTCCGGTCATTGCTTAACATGTAGCATCGCTCCAGTTAGTGCTTAGCAGTTAGCATCGCTCCTGTTATAGCTTAGGATTGCTCGGGTCATTGCTTAACATGTAGCATCGCTCCAGTTAGTGCTTAGCAGTAAGCATTGCTCCAGTTAGCGCTTAGCATTGCTCCAGTTAGGGCTTAGCAGTTAGCATTGCTCCAGTTAGCGCTTAGCATTGCTCCAGTTAGGGCTTAGCAATTAGCATTGCTTCAGTTAACGCTTAACATGTAGCATCGCCCAGGCCAGTGTTCCAGTTAGAGCTTAGTGGTTACCATCGGTCCTTTCAAAGATGCCCTAGCCAAGTGTTCCAGTTAGCGCTTAACGGCTAGCATCTCTCCATGCCACAGATGGCCCAGGCAAGTGTTCCAGTTAGCGCTTAGCAGTACTCTGTGGTGAAGCTACTATACTAATCTGTGCCCTGTTGATGATGGTGTCTCTTAACTGTTTTGTTTGTTTTTGTCCCATTATTGTTCTGTTTGACCTTGCGTCTGCACAGGGACCTCCAGGTATGGAAGGCAACGATGGGACACCTGGAAAACCTGGACAAAGAGTAAGACAAACCCATGACGTACACTTACATTTATATTTGATGCAGCATGTGGTATGGTCTTCTGATGTGAGCCAGAAATGAGTCCAAATTAAAATTAAAAATGTTTTATTGGATTGTTATTATGTAATGCAATAAATCTGAACCTGTCATGCATATCAATATATTTCCACATATTGTCCTCTTTCTCTCTTTCAGGGAGATTCTGGTCCTCCTGGTCCCATTGGTCCCAGAGGAATTCCGGTATGAGCTTCACCCCCCACCCCACACACACACACACACACACACATCGCCCCCCTCCCCAGTTACTTTCCAATGCAACATTAACCACGTTTACATGGAAACTTTTAAAATAAAACTTTTAAAAATTCTCATAAACACCTCGATCGGAATAAATAGTTTAATCAGAATGACAAAAAAAGAAAACTGTCCATGTAAACGTGGCTAGTGTCAACGGCAGCGCCATCTTCTGAATGTATTCCCATCCCACAGCCACACAATTATCAGTCATCACAATGTGAACTGGCCCTAATGCAGCCACGGCAGGTGGCCATGACGGGCTTAGGAACACACATTGGATGTGTTCTCAAAATAGATTCTGTTCTTCTCTCTGTGGCGCTTATGTGTTGAAACACACACCGGATGCTTCATTAAGCAGAGTAAATGGCGTTCTCCTCTCCATGACCGTGGGTGTGTGTTGTGTGTGTGTCAGGACATGTTGAGGACATCTGTTTGATTTGAATCGGTTTGAAGTTAAATTGCTTTTGCCTGTTCTTGCACATCCTACCACACTGCTGTGTGAAGATGTCCTGCCTGCTTGGCCGCTGGTTGCGAGTAGTCATCCAGGGAACTGTGATGCTAAATTGTCCCCTCCTGCTCCACTGCCCCTTGTATCAGCGTGTGGCCTTCATCTGACATGTTCTCTCCTCTATCCTGCAGGGTTTCAAGGGCATCAAAGGTCATCAGGGATTCCCTGGACCAAAGGTATGCAGAGCTTTTAAACCGTGACAAACCACTTCCTCAGTCACTCAACCTGTTGAGGAGTGAATTATTTTACTTGTTCCTTCTAGAATTCTACGCAAAGATCAGTTTCAGTGTTCTTTATACAGTTTATGGGGAAAATCTCTGAGGGTAATTGTCGCATCATAATGCGGAACTCTCGGTTTGCGAGCATTCTAATCACATATTTGTGACCGTACTCCTCAACAGGTTAAAAATGAGGTGTTGTAAGAATGTTATCAGAATGTCATGTGATGGTTAGTGACTTCATTGTTGTGTCCTTGTGTTCCTCTGATAGGGAGACTGTGGCCCGCAGGGTCCTCCTGGAATGGCAGGCAAACCGGGCATGGAGGTCAGCAGACTCGTTACTCAGATCTATACTTTACTTTTCACTAAACCCTACCCTTCACTAATATCCATACATTGCTTTACTCTTTAATCAGATCCATACATTACTTTACTCTTTAATCAGATTCATACAGATAATGATGGAAAGGATGATTTAAAGATGTGTTTACACTTCCTTTCTCTCTCTCTCTCCCTCCCTCTCTCTCTCTCTCTCTCTCTCACTCTCTCTCTCTCTGTGTAGGGTGATCCTGGCACACCAGGGCCACAAGGTCCCCCAGGTGCTCCCGGACATCTTGTAAGAACAGTGACCATTTAAAGACGAATGTTTCTGTGTATGCTACACAGGGGATGCTTATGAATATATACTGTAGAGGGAATGTTTATGTGCATGTTATAGAGGGGATGCTTATGTATGCTGTAGAGTGCTGATTCTCTGAGAGAATGAGTCCACTTGTGGTCATTTTTTAGGGGGCCACCGGACCTGCGGGACCTCCCGGACCCATTGGCCTAGCCGGAGTGGTGAGATTTACCAATTATAGCATCACACCCATTTCTCATATCACAACCACACTAACACCCATTTCTCATATCACAACTACACTAACACCCATTTCTCATATTACAACTACACTAACACCCATTTCTCATAGCATCACAACCACACTAACACCCATTTCTCATAGGATCACACCCACTAACACCCATTTCTCATTCTATTTGTTTGTTCATTGTAATGTAACTTGTAAGTGTAAGACAGAGAATTTCATAAGATTTGTATAGAAAATAGCCGCCGTTGGCACAAAAACACGATTGGTGGACACAGGCCCTAATACAGAGAATGTAAATGTTATACAGAGAATAGTACGTTGCTGCACAACACCTGATACTTAAATGTTCGAATTTCGTGAAGAACTATTTGTCCTATTGCAGCAAAAGCCGCAAGATTGAAAAATAAAATTGAATACATATTGTATTAAGCTTATTTTCTTGTTTTGACAAGTAGCTGTCTGTCTGCCTATCTGTCTCTCTGTGCCTGTATGTCTGTCTGTCCCCCCAGGGTGTGAAGGGGGATAAGGGGGAGCAGGGAGACAGAGGCCTGGGAGGACTACCTGGACCACCAGGGGCGCCCGGACACCCAGGAATGATGGTGTGTTCCCATAATGCATCTCTCCACAACATCCAACACACAAACAGTACACAGCCAAGCCCAGTGTAAAGCAAGATAGGTTGGGTGTGTGCGTGGACATTTGTGTGTGTGTGTGTGTGTGTGTGTGTGTGTGTGTGTGTGTGTGTGTGTGTGTGTGTGTGTGTGTGTGTGTGTTGTTTGCGTTTTGCCTCACTGACTGCTTTATTTTGCCTTCTGTTTGGCCAGGGAGAGTCAGGAAGTGATGGTTCCCCGGGAAAAGACGTGAGTTAAACCATCTAAATTGTGTGCCAAGTGTCTTACTTCCTCATTTACTACAGCTTCTATTAAACACTCTAATCAACTCTCCCATTCATATGCATATGATTTATTTCTTGTTCAGATGTTTTTTGTTTAACCTTTTAAAGGTAATGATTTCTGTTTTGAGTGTGATTTGTGTTTATATTACCACCCGCACTCGTGTAATAAATGGAAAGTTAATTAGCATAAACATCTCTGTTGTTATGGATTTTCATGAATAATTTTTGTGCATTCCAGTTAATATCAGTTAACTGCAACTGGGTTGTTTTTATTTGATTATATATTTTCTACTGAATCAAACAGTCCAACTATGGATTGATTGATTTTACCTAGAAGGTACTATGATGTAGTTACTATATGTACTATACAAAAACAGTGATATAGATGTTGACAGATCAACCGTTGGAAATGGATGAGACTGTGTCAAAAATGATTATAAATTAATTAATTAATTAATTAATTAATTAATACTAATAATAATAATAATAATAATAATAATAATAATAATAATAATAATAATAAAAGTAATACAAATTGTCAAAAAGTAATCCTTTTTCTAACCTCTTAAACTCTTAGGGAATCCCAGGCTTGCCCGGAAACAATGGAGAACCAGGACAAAAGGTAGGAAATAGAGTATAAAAGGCATTTTTGTTCAAATGCCCCCATTTTGTTTAAATGAATTGAGTATGCACAGGTTTAGTAAAGCATCCATTTGTGTGTCTGCAGTGAGACTATAGTTATAGTTAGTGTGTATATAGTTATACTATGTTGCATAAATAAATGACCCCAGCAACAACAAGGAATTACAATACTACAGTTTGAGGAAGAATAACAATTGATAGACTGGAATGGCCTGTTTTCACATGACAGTATAGATGAGAAGTGTACATTGTTTTTTAATAGTATTAGAGATGTGAAAGATACATTTCTGAAGAGGAGTGTAAATGGGTGCAAGAAATGTAATTTATCTCAGCAGCAAATTTCAACAAAACACTGATGAAGGAAGGGGCTTGCTCGATAAGCCCAGTGAAATGCTGTCCAAGGCTGCTCTGGTGATGTTTTTTACCCACAAATGTTGCTATGTTGGTGATTTTGTTTTTTTGATGGTATTGGATATTTCCGGAATCTCTGAAAGATTTTTGCTCATTGAAAAAGGAAGAGTTTCTGTTTTTCTCTAAATAAACATAGCCATATTGACTTGTTTTTGAAACCTAGGAGCACAAAGTTAAAGGATCTTTTCATTTTTAAAAGCATAGGGTCCCTCAGCATCCTCTGTAGTATATCCCAAGGAAACCTCACAGGGAGCGAGCGAATCTTTCTCAATCATGAGCCGCCGCTGTTTATGTTTGTGTGCCTCAGTAATCTATAAATGTCTCCACGCTTGGTTGCCTTCAAACACACACACACACACACACACACACACACACACACACACACACACATACAGTACACACACATACACACACACACACACACACACACACACACACACACACACACACACCATGACCTGTGTGGATGTGAGCTGCCATTAGCTTCCAGTGCTATCATCCTTGCATGAACCCAGCCATCCTCAGGATGATGCTATTATGGCCAAGAGAGCTGTGTGTTATTGGACTATCTATCACACTGACAGCACGCCGTTGTCAGGTCTTTCACAGTTTAAAGTATGTATTAGATAAGGCTGCACCAAGCCATTTAGGGAGTCCTGGGAGGGAGGCCGCGGTCTTTAAATGTCTGCAGTGCCCAATAAGGCTATTTATTTATGATAAATGGCCCCTCTCCAGCTAAAGCACTGTGTGCGTCATGTTGACTTCTTACTCCTGGGCCTTGGATTTCAGCGCGGCGGTGAGAGACTACAGCATCTTTTTGCTGTGTGAAGGAATTCTCTAATGCAGAACTTATTTAAAGGCCACCTATACCCATATTTTGACTTCTAGCTGAGATGTTTTTAACTAGATGTAACCTGAAATAGGTTTTAGTTCTGTTGAGGCAATGTCCTGGTCTGGTATTACTGGAGAATACACAACTTTATTTCTAATAAATGCTGGGTAAACAACGCTTGCCGTCCTCAAACTGTATGCTGTATGTAACTGTATACACGCTTGCCGTCCTCAAACTGTATGTTTGACTGGTCTCGCCTCAAGTGATATAGTGATTTCTGGAGACTCCCATACACACCTTTATTTTACCATAGGATTAAGTAAGGGATAATAAGGGAAAATCCATTGCCATTGACAGCGGTCATTATTTCAGAGGTCCTTAGATGAAAATAAGGACTTGTAGAACTTTGGGAAATCCCATTCAAGTCAATGGAGCGTTCCACTTGCATTGTGAAGTGCCGTATAATAATTACTATTATGGTCACGCAACTGGGCTCCCCAAAAAGATCATCAAACTGCGACAGTTGATTCAACAGTCTGCTGCCAGCGTTCTCACTAGTAGTAATGGATGGGAACACATCGCCCCGCCACACTCACTACCAGCACGGCGCTGAATAGACATTAGGGAGCTATTGCGTATTTATAAATCATGTCATGGAACAGGCATCAGTATATCTTTCTGATGTGTTGCAGTGTTGGGGCCCAAGCAGTAATCTTAGGTCAGCAGGAAGGAGTCAGGTAGCCTTTCCCAAGATGATGACTAGACAAGGAGAAGCAGTTTGTAAAGCAGTATGACGTACAGGGGCGCGTTTCCCAAAACCATAGTTGCTAACCTGTTAGCTAACTTAGTTGGTTGGCAATGGGAAATTGCATTGCAACCAACAAAGTTGCTAACTTAGTTAGCAACTATGGTTTTGGGAAACGTGCCCCAGTATGACAAATAAAGAACTTGACTGTGACCGTGACCGTGACCTTGACCTTGACCTCTTCCTCTGTGTGTTCCCAGGGTGAGGCAGGGGCCTCGGGCCAGCGAGGGTCCCCAGGAGAGCGCGGGCCCCCAGGACCCCCCGGAGGCGGCGGCGGCGGCTACGGCTCCAAAAAGAGCGGGGACGTGATGGGACCCATGGGACCGCGCGGCGAGAGGGGGTCGCCGGGGCAACCAGGGCCGCCAGGAACCGCTGGACATCCCGGCCAACCGGGCAATGACGTGAGTGCTCACAGGAGGACAGTAGGGGGTGGCCTGGTCACTTCATACAGGCAGGCTGCACTGGGCACTTACTGTAACTGTTCCTTTCACGGAGCGTCTGATGCAACAATTAGCTTCCACGGTAATCAGTGGAACTGCTGGCTACAACAAATGTGATAGCGGCGTGGACGTTCGAAAAAATTTCTTTTTAGTCTTCTAAAACTATTTTTACACTCCATGAACGGAGAGCTTTAGTTGCGGTCGCAGTGTAACCTGGGCCTTAGCCGGGTTAGATAAAGAGTTTGAGTTAAACAATGAACACAACGTAAACTCTCTAGAGGGTAGGAAAAATACATTATGTTCTATGCAACAATAATATGAATATAATTATGAGGTGTATAGGCAGTGGCTGATTGAGATTCAGAAGGTTTAGTCTGAGGACTGTCCTCTTCTTTTTTCCAGTATTTTTCCCTCTTGAGATACTTTTGAATTTGCATCACGGTCATTAGAAGAGGTGGTGGGGCAAGCCACACACAACGGGTGCATTTATATATTGCCACTCCGAGCACACTTAACCGTTCGTAAATTTGGAATTATCGTGTGTTTATTAAGAGCGTCACACACTCGGAGCATCCAGAGCGTGTCATATTGAATTTACAAATGCACCCAAGATCTACAGGCCTTTCCAAGTTCCACTTTTATCTGGATAATATTATCCTATCCTATCCTATCCTATCGTAAGTAAGTGATCCTGACCCACCCAGGGAAGTGTGAGTGGACAGCCTGTTCCTCTCTTGGCAGAGCCTATGGAGGGTCAGCAGACTGATTAAGTAATTGACTGAATCATTTAAGCACTTAACTGCCTCACTGGTTAGTTAGTCAATTTATTGATGTGACCACTAAACCGTTCCGTGCTCGAAAGGTCACTGGGAAAACCGCTAATCTACTCCAGACAGGGTTGGCAGTTGGACAGAAGTAATAACCATGATTCACTGTACGAGGGGGATATTGATGATAGTTCTGCTGTAGTAACGCACGCTTTACAAGTCTTGATGTAATGAAGGCAGGTCAGACTCCGAGTCGGAGAACAGTGGCATCACTTCGGGAAATCGGAGGGCAAATCCAATAGCAAAAATCCAGGTACGATATCCAAGTCAAAACACAGATGTAAGCAAACAATTCCAAAGCACAAATCCCAAAATCAAAGTCGGAGCACGGAACAAGGTCGAGAATCAGTCAGCGTAGTTCAACAGTAAACCTCTACAACACGGCTCAGTCTGCTCAAAAGATCACGATGGCACGAGGGAAACAGTCTTATCAAAGCCAGCGGTTAATTAGTTAACAGGTGACAGGTGCTTAGTACTCAGGTGAAGCGTAGCAGGACTGTGTGCAGGTGTGGCCGACGCAGGCAACAGGACAGGGAAAAACAGGTTTTACATATCGAACGGGTGTTACATATGGACACCGTGCGATCATGACCCCAGTAGGGTGTTACATATGGACACCGTGCAATCATGACCCCAGTAGGGTGTTACCTATGAACACCGTGCGATCATGACCCCAGTAGGGTGTTACATATGAACACCGTGCGATCATGACCCCAGTAGGTACAGTACAGTAGGGTGTTACATATGGAACTATATGATCATGACCCCAGTAGGTACAGTAGGGTGTTATGGAACTCTATATGACCCCAGTAGGTACAGTAGGGTGTTACATATGGAACTCCATATGATCATGACCCCAGTAGGTACAGTAGGGTGTTACATATGGAACTCTATATGATTATGATTCCAGTAGGTAGAACTGCATGTGCAAAGGCCAACAAATATGCACAAGTACAAATTAGTAGCTAAGTTGGTTTGTAGGCTGTTGTATAGGTTTTTAGACAAAAGTAAAACAAAGAACAACAGTAAAAAAACAACAAGACAAAAGGTCAGAGAGATGAGGGTAAAGCATAAAATGTAATTAAGAATTAAGAAATTTGATCCAGCACCTCTCAGAGACATGCAAATGAGTCCGTCTCTAATGTGTCGTCTCGGCATAAATATTTGTTTGTGTTTATACTTCAAGAGAACAGCTGCTATGGGGAAAGCAAACATTCCGTCTAGAACGCATCAACAAGGCGAGTGACTCCTTAAAAACTCACAATGGGAAGGCGCCGCTTCTCCCGAGGAGTCTAGGAGGTGTATTTAATCAAATGAGCTTCTAGCCGTGGGTGTAAGTGCCATCACTTCCCAATTAATTTGACTTCACAGGGGAATGATCTCCTGTACTTTGCTTGAATGACTATGCAGATTTATGCTGTATAGTTAGAAGTTTATGATAGATTTATTCTTTTGCACTGTGTAAATTGTAAGTGTGATCTAAATAACCTCTCACAATCCTAATGACATAGAACAATATGTATTATTGTGGATATGCCCCATGATTCAGATATATATATAATGCTCCAAAATTAGATGAGTTCTTCACTGGCCCCTGCTACCAGAGGCGTATCAAGCTTTTTAAAAGTGTGGGGGTTGTGGGATAGGAAAATGAAACAACCTGGCCAAATTATAAATAACTCCCTACAGGCACGTTGTAAGTATTTTCTGAGAGGGGTGCGGACTATATTGGTGTCCGGGAGTTTCTCCCCCGAAATGTTTTTGAAACACACCATTTTAATGCAGTTTGGGGGGGACAGAAGAAGCAGCGCCCCTCATATGTGTGGCTCATGTGACATGTAGGCCTACATGATCTACCTGCTATCACTTCACTATTTGACACTACCCTACATGTTATAAATCTAGAAATCATTTCAGAAATTATGTTTTGTGCATATGGGTTAGCAGGCTACAATAAATTGCCTAACAGACAGCAGCCTAATTTCGAGGTATCACGGACACAGAATAGTGACAGAACTGTAAGCTCAAATTCAAAAACGTTTGAAGTCTACCCTAACATATGCAAAGGGAATATAAATAAATAGTGTTGCATATAGCCAGCTTAATTAATGTAAATTTAAAGATTATGATTTGCAGTTTCTATGCTTTTTTCATTGATGGTTACAGGAAGCTAGGCTACGTAGTTTAAACTATTGTTGCTTCTAGTCCACCTTACCTCCAGTTTCACTTGCTGCAGGGACGCACACATTGCATGAGCGCTCATAAGCGTTCTATTTGAGTTCTACATGCTGGAAATCTTAGTTCTCAGATGTAGAACTCAAATGTGTCTTGACGCCGCCGTTTGTAAGATCAAAATAAGATGTTTTAAATGGAAAGCAATCGTATTTAAGACATTAAGATCTCCAGTATGATGTAGCACTACGACATACATTGACAGTGAAATGCCGCCGACGTTTGATCAGATCAAATAAGACGTTCTAAATGGAACACGATGTAATTAAGCTGTTCAGATATTTTCCAAGTGTCTTGGAGACGTATGTGTGCTGACTGGGCTATGTCTTGATGACACCAAATTAAAAAGTAGGCCTATTTCTGATTCGGGAAACTTTTAGCCTAGTTTTTTTTTTTTTCATTCCGCGGTTCCATACATTCAATCTTGCTGCAAATGATCAGACGTGTGAAGCACCGGGCATAACTTAATTTCGCGGCTACGTGGACCAGTAGGTTAATTGTTGAGGAGGCCCATAGTTTGAGAAAAGCTGCAGATCATAGACAGAGAAAACATAATGCTCTGAGAACAGTAGCCAAAAGTTTTTCTGCAGAAACAACAAGTGCCTTGGTGCGCACACCCCCACTTTCACTTTGTCTCCCTGCATTTCTACATTGTGACAAAAACTGTCATTTGTGTCTCTGTGTTTGCGGTAGATACGGTTCCAACTCTTTACGGGAGCGTTTATTTCCATATTTTACTTTCATTTTAATCTGACAAAAAGTGTGGGGGATAGAATCGTGTTCCAGCAAAAGTGTGTACGTTATAACACCCACATCCCCCACGCTTGCTACGCGCCTGCCTGCTACGCGCCTGCCTGCTACACCCCTTTTGCATAGTCCTGCCAACAAACAGACAGACAAACAACCAAAAGTACAACTGCACAAATCACAAAGCTACTTCAAAATTCAAATAAAGCTACACAAAACTGCAACTACACAATACCACAAAGCTACTACAAAATTCCAAACCACCTGTTGATGTGAAGTGCTATTCAACCATTCATGTCCATGGCCAGCTTCTTTGAGAGAAGTAATGTCAAATGTGTTCAGTTGCTTGTTAAAGGTACACTATGATTGTCACCTTTACAAAGCCAATTTGATGGGAAACAAACTTCGTTTACCTAGTATAGCTATACAGCATAGACGTAGCGAATCCCTACTGAGAAAACCAGCTACACAACTTCCAAAAACGGCTGCCTGGCAAATCTGGCGAGAATTGTGAAACATTACCTTGTCAGTAGATATAGCTCTTTGGAGATCGTTTTTGCCTGTTGTTAATCCTTCACCTCCACAACAAAAGCATTTGCATTATGTACAGGGGGGGTTAGACATGCAAGGTTTGGTAATAGCAGAGTAACATATAAATACATCTCGACTCTAGGGGGAGCTCTACCAAAAATACCTAAACCTGCATAGTGTTGCTTTAATGGCCCTGATGACAAACGTAAGGATGATAGGATGTGAAAAGAGGGAAAGGTCAGAGGTCATATGATGGCATCTTCTCTTATCTTCTCTCAGGCGGTGGTCAACTACGATGACATCAGGGGCTACATAAGGCAACAGGTCATCAAAATCTTTGATGGTGAGTAAAACTTTCTAAAATATTTCTAAATGTTTCTAAAATATACCATATCATTACAAATAGTATACATTTATATGTGTAATATATTCAATGCACCATGTCACCAATGTATCTTTTGATCCACAAAAGTATTATTATTATTATTATTATTATTATTATTATTATTATTATTATTATTATAACACTGTTTGGCCACTTGCCCACTAATAATAGGCAACAAAGTCTTGTCTGATTTAAGTCTGACAAACTAAATAATAATCAGCAGACAGCTTGTCACGGTTACGTCATCCAATTGGAACATTTGGAACGTGTCATGTTATTAGCCTGGCGGTGTTTACTCACTACTTTACTAAGCTGTGTCATCTCTTTTAGGTGGGGGTCACATTGACCCGCTGCAGGCATCAGCAGTCCTATTGTTTACTACGGTGCGGCAGCGTTGCGCTAGCACCAAACAATGTGTGCGTTGAACTGGGCTCCACTTTCAAAGTGTAGCGCAAGGCTCATCAATTATCAGTTTAGGCAACAGAACGTAGACCGTTGGTGTAACTTAGCAACAAGGAACTTCTTTTGAATTCTTCTACACTCATAGTCTGAGTGTTGTGTTACGTTTCACCACTCCTGATTTCCAATGTGATCCCCACCTATGTCCACTTTGTCCAGTTTGCGTTCATCTCAGACTAATTGCATGCGTCTCCTGCCACGATGACGGACATTAATATTTAAATTCTGATTATGAGCACTGATGCTTTTTAAAATACGGCTGGCTGTCATTAACCGTGTGCCCTTGGCGTGCCCACAGAGCGGATGGCGTACTATATGTCACGCATGCAGATGCCCGTTGAGATGGTCTCGTCTCCCGGACGACCAGGCCCCCCCGGCAAGGACGG
>NW_027468685.1:6341661-6346661 GCF_046254945.1 Alosa pseudoharengus
TGCGTTATCCAAGCTACTGCACTGTAGTGCCAACCACTCACTAAGCTTGTCTGAGCCGCGCCACGCGCAGTGGAAGCTTTCAGTTCAGAACGCCCCACTGCTGAAATACCATGTTTGCTTCAGGCCTGTCTGAACGGAGGCTCCTCTCTCAAACTCGCCTCTTTCCAGCCTCATCAGCGACCTCCACATTTGCCTCGTGTAATCAGCCGCTCTGTTCCTCGCTGAAGAGGCTGCGTTGAAGAAGAGATTACGGACTAGACTCTTTTATCTCCATTTTATTTTCTCTCAATCCGCAACAACATCAGGATGACTTTATTTTTTCTGACATATCTCTCTCCAAATGAGCTGTTTCCCCTCTCGCTGAGTTAAGAAATTCGCTTTTTTTTCCCGTTGTTGTTGAAAAAGATGTTTACACACAGCACAGTCTGTGTTAACCGTTACATCCCCAAACCCTAAAAGGATCAAAAGGATTGCTTTTATATGGTAACTTAAATGTTTGTTTTTTTCATAGGCAGCTGTTCAACTGTGCTGTGTTATTTTTTTTCTGTTTTCTCTGTTGTCTGACCACTACAAGTGCCTCATATTTTTAGAAAGACCCAGTCCTGCCATACATATCCTCACTGTACGTACCTCTGCTATGCAATCAAAGATCAAGAAGTTTTTAGAACATTCCAGGAAGAAAATATGATCCCCACGACTGATGAGATATACTGCAAAATGTAATGCCAATGGTACCATCACTATATAAATTTGCCCACTTTAGCATTGGGCATGTGTTGTGTATATATGAATATTTATATATAATGGCTTTTGTATGAGTTGATTTTGTTTTGTTTTTGTTTCAACAATTGGCATAGAGATGGTGTAGTTCTCCTGCTGTGACTGTGGTCTTTGATCCATCCACAGTGGTCAATGTGAGAAAAACAGTCCTCATAAGCTGAGAGCAGGCTCCAGCCTCTCTCTGATTGGGCAAACCCTGGCTTCTGTGTGTGTGTGTGTGAGAGTGAGCGAGCAGCGCTTCTACGGTTTATCCAGTAGTTGGCCCAGTCTCTGAAAGCGGGACGCAAAGTATTGATCTGTTTTATCATGTGGGATATTTCCATTTTCAAAGCTTTTGGTGCATCCATCCAAAAAAAAAAAACAACTAACAAGCATTCGCACACAGCAGTGCTGCCGCACAACCAAATCTCCTGAGCCCTTTTCAAACTTGAATCACTTTCCTTTGTGCTGTAATACTCGCATCTTAGATAATCTCATGCATTTCAAATAACTGCCATCATCAAAAAAAAATGCTATTCACATTTTATTGCCTCGGGTAATTTGTTCATTACTTAATTGCTCTCCTAAATGGACACGGAACGATAAGCCATCCATCATCGGTCGCCATGCCAGCAAGGCTGAATCTGTAATATGGAGCACTTTAATTAAACTCTTCCTGAGGCCGCTATCTCTTATTGTAGAGTTTGTATTGTGTGTGTATGTGTACTATCCAGAGACCTGATTGGCTGTTGAGACCATCCATCATCTGTCTGTAGAGTTCTGCCCCACTCTCCTTTCCCTTCATAAATCTCACGCTGTTACCATGCCAACACCTTCTTATCATGCCTTTCCAAGTCGTGTCAGAATCCATCTTGTGCTGAGGTTTTTTTTTTTATGGAAATTTGAGAAAAGCAAATAAATATTTTTAATGCAGACATATCCAATGAAAGACTCATTATTCCTTATTCCTCTTTTGACAACAGATAGTTATCAAAAAAATAAAACGGATGAACGGCAGCGGCCTGTGGAAAACAAGCCCAGGGTTGAGCCACGGTGTTTGTACTAATACCAGTGTTTAAATATCATCATGGATACTTTGGCCTGTTCTCACCCCTGTTTCACGCCCAAGGCCTGTCATTTGGTAATACAATGATTTCAAAATAACAAAGCGTTTGACCGCACTTCGAAGGCCGCTGTTAAAATTACAGCTTTCGCTGCAAACCTTTGACCAAGTAAAATATGTGTCTGATCCAGGTGGCATTTGCTTGCTGTGGGTGAAGGATTTAGGTGTTTTGACCAAAATAGAAACCTGGAGGCAACATAACATTTTAATACTGTCTCTCTCTTTGTCCTCTCTCTATCTCTGACAAACTAATATAGGAAATGGTTTTCCTTTATAAAAGAAATGTGAGCATCTACATGATACAGATAGGTTTTATTTCACAGTATATTGGAAGGTGTAAATGCTAAATCATAAGGGAATGAACTAGATGCAGTAACAGACCTAAATAAGGGTAGCCTCCTCACTTGTTCTCACACGATACAGAAGAACATTCAGTCTTACAAAACGTTCCTCTTTATTGATTTAGATTGACCTGAACAGCCAGGTGGGAAAAAAAAGAAAGAAAACTCGTTTACAGATGAACCAAATAAAGAACAATAAATAGCTTTCGTTGTTTAATGAAAATAATCAGTTCTCTGCACTTTTATTGGTACGGCAAAAGGTTGTCATTTGCATTGGGAGTGGACAGTGGCATAGAGGAATCAGATGGGAAATGAAACCTTCGATGAAGAAGCAGAGTGGGTTTGGTTGGACTTTCAACTCCAAAATGCTGATTACATTCATTAACCAAGGGTCTCTCTGTTCCGATCTCACAATAACACGAAAACCCACCCTTATATATAAAATTAACACACATTTACAAAGATTTACATAGCACTAAAATGATCGGTTAGACTGTTGACAAGAACCTGTTGCTGGGCAACTAGAGAACATGATTAAGGTAATCAGTATCTTATAGGTCTGTGGGGAAACTGTACACAGTAAGATTTATAGTCTGGAGTAAGATTTATGGTAACTAAATCCTTCACAATAAACGTAAAGAGATTTCAGCGTACGGACTTGTATCTTTTATTGCTACTCTTGTACATTTGTTGATTGGGGGGTGTTTGTGTTAGGGGGGTAGTGTGCTCGAACTTGCCCTGTTTAAAAAAAAACAATGCTTGGAAATAATGAACAGTAACACTCAAAACATTTAAAGTGACCACAATATAAAAGAAAAGCACCTCTGTTTATTTAATATAACTTTTCATGGACTTGAGTCTCTTAGTTCTTCTCAGTCCAGGGCTACTGGTTTGGTGATGTCCACAAGGTGATGGTGATGGTGATGGCGATAATGATGATGTCACGGCTGACGCTGCTATTGGGCGGTGGTGGAGGCAGGAGTATTCCAAAATGGCTGACACTGCCAGCAGCCAATGGTAGACTGGCCACAGTGATGATGTCACAATGAGAGATGTCTTGGAATGTCAGTCAGGCTGGTTTGCCCCCCACCCCCTCCACCCTTCCCCTTACGCTGGTGTTTAGAAGAGGGAGCGGGTGTACTGTAAGTGTGCCTCTCCTCTCTCTCCCTTTCCCTCTCTTCTTTTCCTCCTCCTCCCTCGTTCTCACGGAGGTGAGGGTCAGCTCTTACTTGGAAGGGCCCTTAATCCGGCCGGCCTCCTGGAGGCGGGGTGAGGTGTAGGCGGAAGCCGCCAGGCAGGCGGCCGCTTCGCAGTATCCAGGGAGACCCGGTGGGCCGGCCTTACCTGGACGACCGGCTTCTCCAGCCGAGCCCTGGGGGCCTCTCTCCCCGTGCTTACCGTCTCGGGCCACTCCGTCGAGACCAGGAGGACCTGTGAGAAGACATCACATACAGAGTTAGGCAGGGATCAACATTGGCCAGCGCTAAGCAGCACGCGGCACGCAACGCTCAGACCATAATAAGTTCTCTCTCGTTTCCTATGGTAACACAAACGGTTTGCCTTAACTGACAATTGAATACGCTCGCGTTGCACTTTGAAAGTTGAACCAAGTTCAACGCTCAGCTTGTTCAACGCTAGCGATGGATCCAGATCCTAGCTAGTTGATTCTTCCCATCACAAGATATTGAGTGAAGGACAAAATATAGTGTCATGTTAAAACACCGCATTTGATGTTTAGTGTGAGACAACAGCCAACAGAACAATATAATAAACACAAGACATTAAACACACAATAACAAGCGCGTGCAGTATACGCACACTGACACTGGTGAAAGATTCAAGTGAATTTGCATGGCGTAGTGATTCTTCTAACTGCCACAATTCCACATTCTAAAGTGGCCAGTTGATGCCATGTGCAAAATTGGTCAGTTGATGCCATGTTCTTACAATAAGTGGCAAGTTGATGCCACGTTCATAAGTGGCCAGTTGATGCCACGTTCATAAGTGGCCAGTTGATGCCACGTTCATAAGTGGCCAGTTGATGCCACATTCATAAGTGGCCAGTTGATGCCACGTTCATAAGTGGCCAGTTGATGCCACGTTCATAAGTGGCCAGTTGATGCCGTGTTTGTAAGTGGCTGGTTGATGCTGTGTGTGTAAGTGACTAGATAGTGTGTGTGTGTGTAAGTGGCCAGTGAATGCTATGTTAGTGACGCTAGTCGCCAGATGTTGGTAAGCTGGTTGTACTGACCTGGCAGACCGGGTGGTCCAGGCTGTCCAGGGTGCGGGCGGCCAGGGTCTCCTCTCTCTCCTTTAGCCCCTCTCTTCCCTGGAGGACGAAAACATCAACATCATGACCGTATGAAATAAAACAAACTCTTTATTCTACTGTGATGCCAGCATCTATGGCAAAGCTGCAGGCAACTTAAAACAAAGTAAAGTAAAGTTTGAGTGACCTTCCCCAGAGTGTGAAGTCACGGTACCCACTGTGAAACAACAGAGGCTCTTTTTGCCTTCCAGAGGAGATGTGAGGCATCTAAATAGTGTCTCAGTGGAGTGTTCCTATTTCACTATGAAAGACACTGAGCTTTGTTCTGACTAACTAACTTGTGTCTTTTATGTTTTTAATTATTCTTTACTTTTTAAACTAGAGAGTTTAACAGAATAAACACAATAACCATGAACATAGAACAACTGATGAGTCTTTGGATGCTTTATGAAGATCCTAAAACTATCGCTAAAACGAAGAGCATTAGGTGAATCAATCCACCAACAAG
>NW_027468685.1:6351661-6379161 GCF_046254945.1 Alosa pseudoharengus
CACTATCATCATGTAGAGGGACACTATCATCATGTAGAGGGACACTATCATCATGTGGAGGGACAGAGAGGGACATTATCATCATGTAGAGGGACACTATCATCATGTGGGGGGACACTATCATCATGTAGAGGGACACTATCATCATGTAGAGGGACACTATCATCATGTGAAGGGACACTATCATCCTGTGGAGGGACACTATCATCATGTGGAGGGACAGAGAGGGACACTATCATCATGTGGAGGGACACTATCATCATGTGGAGGGACAGAGAGGGACACTATCATCATGTAGAGGGACAGAGAGGGACACTATCATCATGTAGAGGGACACTATCATCATGTGGAGGGACACTATCATCATGTGGAGGGACACTATCATCATGTGGAGGGACACTATCATCATGTGGAGGGACACTATCATCATGTAGAGGGACACTATCATCATGTAGAGGGACAGCGAGGGACACTATCATCATGTGGAGGGACACTATCATCATGTAGAGGGACACTATCATCATGTAGAGGGACACTATCATCATGTGGAGGGACACTATCATCATGTAGAGGGACACCATCATCATGTGGAGGGACAGAGAGGGACACTATCATCATGTAGAGGGACACTATCATCATGTGGAGGGACACTATCATCATGTAGAGGGACACTAGCATCATGTGGAGGGACAGAGAGGGACACTATCATCATGTAGAGGGACAGAGAGGGACACTATCATCATGTAGAGGGACACTATCATCATGTAGAGGGACACTATCATCATGTGGAGGGACAGAGAGGGACATTATCATCATGTAGAGGGACACTATCATCATGTGGGGGGACACTATCATCATGTAGAGGGACACTATCATCATGTAGAGGGACACTATCATCATGTGAAGGGACACTATCATCCTGTGGAGGGACACTATCATCATGTGGAGGGACAGAGAGGGACACTATCATCATGTGGAGGGACACTATCATCATGTGGAGGGACAGAGAGGGACACTATCATCATGTAGAGGGACAGAGAGGGACACTATCATCATGTAGAGGGACACTATCATCATGTGAAGGGACACTATCATCATGTGGAGGGACACTATCATCATGTGGAGGGACAGAGAGGGACACTATCATCATGTGGAGGGACAGAGAGGGACACTATCATCATGTAGAGGGACAGAGAGGGACACTATCATCATGTAGAGGGACAGAGAGGGACACTATCATCATGTGGAGGGACACTATCATCATGTGGAGGGACAGAGAGGGACACTATCATCATGTGAACACTAACATCAAGTGGAGGGACACTATTCGTATGTAAAGGGACACTATCATCATTCTTATAGAGGGACCCTATCGTTGTCCTACCCGTATCACTGGCACTGTGCCCATTGAAGCTACATGTACAGTATATGTGCTCACCCAGATTGACCCCCACAAGTCTTCACGATCAATTTAAGATAATGACCCCTCCACACACACACACACACACACACACACACACACACACACACACACACACACAAACACACACACTCTAACTGTGCCCAGTTTTAGCTTGCATGACCACCCTTGACACTAGGACCTGGACGTGACCAGGGAGAGGGGACTTGATCATCATGTTGAGGACGTGACCAGGAAGAGGACTTCTCACCTTGCAGCATTTTCAGGACAACTTCAATGATGTGCTGGTCAGATGCATCACGGCCCTAGAGACAGAAAGGGTGCATTCATGTGTGTGTGTGTGTGTGTGTGTGTGTGTGTGTGTGTGTGTGTGTGTGCCAGAGAGAGAGAGAGAAAGAGAGAGGAAAAAAGAGTATATAAGTATAGCTGTCGCTAATATTGACCACACCAATATGGCTCTCTATCTGGGCCAACATATCTGCCAGTATTGACACATCCTAATATAATATATGAACATGATCATTCCTTATATCACATAGCTCTCTTGATGATGAGAACAAAGAATAGAGGCATATGGAGAGATCTTTGTTGACACGAGGGACCCTTGGAGACTCCTAATCACCTTGAAATAACACAACTAAACCTTTTGTCTTTGAAGCAAATCACCTCTTTGTCGTCGTCTGAAACTGACACTTTTTAATTTTCTCCCACAATCACATTTGATTCTCTGGGCTGAAAGTCTGCCGTAAAGCCATGGTGAGAGATTGAATCATCGCCATTCTCACTAAGTGAGCCTTCAAAGTCGGATTTATAGGGCTCTGATCGGGGGTTTCGGCCAGCCGAAAAACCTATGATTATTCACAGCAGAGCCATCATGGATTCCAATTACAAGCAAAGCCTTTCTCGAAGCATTACTACCCTCACTGTTCCCACTAATCCTTTAAATGCTCCACTAGTAGGAGGCTGGCCTTGGTCTTTGAATCTGAATGTGGACTGCATTATGTCTCTCCACAGCTCCGTGGATGACCAGCATCATAAGATGCTTCCACGTGCTTTTTATCCTCCCGGATCCTCATTTTACAGAGGAACTCTTTTGTTGCCTGGACTTGAGATCAGGACATGTGTAGTTTCTCACAGTACTTCCTTGAATGCCAGAGGCTTTGGATAATAAGAGGCTTTGCCTTGGTCCACACTTTCCTTATTCATTACCTCATGGGGATTTTTGGATGTTTTTGGTGATATTCGCCTGTTTCTTTGCTTTGTTTGGGCCCAAACAAAACCCATAATAAGTTTTACCGAACTCCCGCGTCACCTCCAACGCACTGACTTTCCCTTCACTCTGTCTGCATTTTTCTGAGAGATGGCAATTGGCGTTGGCGGGCGTCTGCGCTCTCTAAATGCCCTTCTAGTTTAACCAAGTAATCCTTTAAGTGCCTGATCCATGGGAGTTTGTTTTTAATGGACTCGGACTCTGAACAGGTGTCGTGTCTCACCGCTGCTCCCAGGATGCCAGGCATGCCAGGGACGCCCCTCTCCCCGTTGAGGCCCCTGGGGCCAGGCAGCCCAGGGGGACCGGGGTCGCCGGGTTTGCCTGGATCTCCAGTGGGGCCGTTATGGCCCTGGTCCCCACGCACTCCTTGCTGTGGGGAGAACACACATAAAAGAGACAAGATAAGATTGAATGTAGTGGCACATTGGGGGTGCGGGTGGGGTGCAATAACTGGAACATAGCAGGAATGAGATGAAGCATTGGGGGAAGGAGGATGGGGGGGGGGGGGGGGGTTGGAGTTGGAACATTGGGAAAATGAGAAATGGAAGATGAAGTCGTGTTCATTTACAGTCCAGTAACGCAAAGCTTGCCTCAAAGGGCTTTAACAAAAAGGAAACAATATGGAAATAAATGTAACTTTATATCAACTAGATGGTGAACATTTTAATGAATAGATAAATGGGCACAAACATGCATTCCACCGGGAAGTGTGTGGGATATGCAAATGTGTTGTTGAGACACCTATTTGTGCATTCAGGGTGAAGCGATGGAAGATCAACATTTAGTTTTAATATTGCCTCAGAGTGTCTCCAGAATCATTCATCACGTTTGCTTTTCTGTTTTAAATCCAGATACCCAAATGGTTGAAATGTTGTGTCATGTTGGTCGTACCTGTCCTTTAGGTCCTGGTTCACCTGAGATACCCTATGTGAGACAGAGAGAGAGAGAGAGAGAGAGAGAGAGAGAGAGAGAGAGAGATACCATAAATAACAAAAAGATGTAAATTAGTTTACAAACACTTACTAAAGAAGTTGTTAGAAACACTCACCTTCTCCCCCTTCTCCCCAGCCAGTCCCTCCACACCTGGGTCACCCTGAGAAAGACATTTGGGGGGGAAGAAAAGAAGCCGGTGCGATGATTAAATGTTTATTATGTGTGTTGATTTTTACCCTCCCCAT
Source organism: Alosa pseudoharengus (assembly GCF_046254945.1). Classification (NCBI taxonomy): domain Eukaryota; kingdom Metazoa; phylum Chordata; class Actinopteri; order Clupeiformes; family Clupeidae; genus Alosa; species Alosa pseudoharengus. The sequence continues at coordinate 6,355,530 of NW_027468685.1, forward strand.
TGTCGGATGGAATGGATGTTAAATATATCTCCATTTAGTCAACAGGATGAGTATACTCACAAAGTCTCCTTTAGGTCCAACTCGTCCTTGGAATCCCTGTGGAGATCAAACATGTGGATTGATCATGGGGGTGTAACGCAAGGAGGCATATTAGAGGTGGGAAATCCATTCTGCTTTGACAGCACGCGGTCCGTCGACACCGCAATTATCAGTGTTAAATTGGCAGCACACTCCTTATTATCTTCCGTAATATTGTAAAATTGAAACACGACACACATTTAAGAGGCTGTTTTCATGTCTGATGGAAAGAAAATGACTTGAAATAAGCTTACAGAATGCCAATGGCAATACTAGCACACCGGTCGAGACTAACGTGTGTATCTGTATGTCAACAGCGCCACTGCTTGGCCAAGGGGTAGTATTGCAGGAACACTGGACCAGGATTGATCACACGCTCTGCCGTACACAATGTTCCTGTATTGCACAGGAGCGTTCTATATTTGGCTACAGTTTATTTGAATTGGGAGAATAAGAGTGTAGATAAGTTATTAAATAGTGTGATTTATGGCACACACACATACAGACACACACATACATACACACACACACACACACACACACACACATACACACAAACACACAAAGACACACACACACACAGACACACACACACACACACACACACACACACACACACACACACACACACACACACCTTGTCGCCTTTGGTTCCGGTAAGTCCTTGTGCCCCTGGGATTCCCATGGGTCCTCTCTGTCCCTTGTTTCCCTGCAGAGAACAAAAGCACCACATCAGAGCCACAGTGCTGGAGACTCTGGAACAAGTGTGGCCCAGATCCACTCCACAGTCGCATCCCACACATGTGGCTAGAATGTCACTAACCAAGCATTCCATTTGATGATGTAATAATGAACTCAAGCAACCGTTATGAATGGCGGTAAATGTAAATTCTAATTCTGTACAGTATAATTCTGGAATGACTTGCAAAAAAACTCTCACTCCTCAATGGACGACTGTGAGCTTTCATCAGGAGCACAGCCTTTAAAGGCCTTTAGGCGTGTGTCATATAGAAATGCCATATAGACTAATTTAACACACAAATCACTCTACAAGATGTAATAACCAAAGGAACAGATTAAGAACAACATATGAGCACCTTAATGTGCACAAAACCATGTTCAAGAAGCCCCAAGGATGCTTTGATGTGTCCAGTTCAAGACACATCCACAACGCCACCACTCTATTTCTGGATTCTCTCTGATATGTAAGCGTTTGAATGAGCTCACGTAAATGTTTTGGATAAAGGCAGGACAGAAAGGGTTCTCCGACTCACTGCTTTGCCCACAACACCCTGAGGTCCCACCGGTCCTCTCTCTCCCCTGTCACCCTGTGGACAAGAGGAGAACGCAATCAGACAGCAGTAAGAAGAAACTATCCCTTTTTTTATGACTCGTATACATCTCTTAATGAGATATATAACTGTAGTCATGGGCAGCAACGTTCTGAAGTGACAATTCTAAATATGCTTTGGTGAGAAAACATTCAAAAAACAAATATGAACGTTATTCAAAACATTTCAAAATGAAAATGAAATAAAGGAAGTCACCTTGGGTCCTGGGACACCTTCCATACCAGCTTCACCAGGGGGACCAGGCTCTCCCTACAAGAGACAAATGAAGATGTATGTATGTATCAGACAAATGTATTTGATTCAGTTAAACACAAAATCTAAGAAAAAGCTAAGCAAACAACAGCAACACCTTTATGAAAAAGAGGAGGAGGATGATGACAAAGAAGAGGAAGAAGAAAAACAAGAAGTTTTAAAAAAAAATACAAAAATAAAGACACAGTTCAGGTTCAAGAAGCAAGGGCATGCAGGTCAAGAGAATAGTCAAGGTCAGAGCGACCTTGCTGTGGGTTGACCCTCATGACCTACCTGAGGGCCTGGAGATCCAGACATCCCAACAGCACCTCGGGGTCCAGTCTCTCCCTGAGGAAAACAGCAACAATCAACACAGGTCAACTAACCAGGGTCATGACTTTACTCTTCTTGCCTCCCTGTTAGAAAATGCCCTCTGTAGGTGATCAGTAAGTAGATGTTAAGATCTTAAAGTAGATGGTCAGTAAGGTTCTTCCAGTAGGTGACCATTAAGACCCATTCAGTAACACTCCTTCTTGGGCCATGTGTGTATTCTAATATACTAAATATAATAGTAATACTAATATAATAGTAGTAATAGTAGTAGTAATAGTAATATATATAACACATAATAATATTTAACATTTGATTGTTGATAAATGTTTCTCATCTTTGCATGGTAAATGTATTGAGTATACTCTTATTAACTTGTATTTAATGCCCTTTCTAAGTGACCATCAGTGTCCATTCAGTAAAAGCTTCAGTCCCTCAACATTTGATTGTCTAGAGATGTTTCTCACTGTTGTCAAATAACATTCTAGTTCTATCATGTGACAAATGTGTATCAGCTACAAAAGTGAAGGTAAGAGAGCCTAAAATGCAACAGAATTCACAAGACTAGCTGCCCAGTCAAGAGCAGAAGGGCCTACCTTGTCTCCGACTCCACCTTTAGTTCCGGGGCTACCTGGCAAACCCTGGACGAAAAAGAGAGAGAGAGAGAGAGAGAGTGAGAGTGAGAGTGAGGGGTCGTAAGGTCAAGAACAAGTAATGCTACTTCAGCCATGATCTAAAAACCCTTGCTGAAGGTCTTGCAGCTGAAGCGTAATTACTCTTCCCGTATGGGAGTGAGCGAGTGGTTAGAGAAGCTTGATTACCCGGCGCGGCGCAGTCAGGTGCGGTGTGGCGCGGTAGCGATATCCTGGGCCAGTGCAGCCGGTACGGTTCATTAGCCTGCCCCGGCAGGACAAAGAGGCCGCTCTGATGAAGATGAATTGTTTGCGGCTGACTAAGTGCTATTTCAAGGTGGTTTAAATTCAGAGGCTGGACGAGGTCACAGGGTCAGCCTGGACGAACGCCCAGAAAACAGAGGCCCGTGGATGGACACACACACATCCGTACGTACCTGCATACACACACACACACACACACACTCACACACATACCTACCCTTTACATACATAAGCACACACTCACACACACACACACACACACACACACATGCACCTACACACACACACACACACACACACACACACACACACACATGCACCTACACACACACACACACACACACACACACACACACACACACACACACACACACGCACCTACACACACACATACACACATACACACACAATCTGTGCTGCTCATTTTCTTTGTTTTTGGCTCATTTTTCTGGCTAGGACATAAAACAGTTTTTTGTCCTACGCTTTTCATTTCCTATGTATCCTCTCGTTTATACCATGTCCACTTCTCTTGAAGTGCCTATGTGTGAATATAGAGTGAGCCACCTTATCTCCTCACCGCCTCAATCATGTCTCTATGACTTTCCTGTCAACTGTATATAGTTTCCTGTCAGCTATATATGTGCGCTTTTCTTTAAGTGTCCCCTTCTCTTAGGTACTCTCACACCAGTGTGACAAGAACGTTGGCAAATGAATGGTCAAAAGAATATCTTCTAGAATCTTGCATTGTTGTGGAACAGAATCTTTTGTTAGAATGTTCAGGTGGTGTCCTTGCAGCATTTTAAGCAGGTCGTTGCTCCGGCGCTACACTTCAGCTGGTGTTGAGGTGGGGGTGTCTTTTAGGACCACGGGACGTGCGGATGGAGACAGCAGCACAGTGCCCTCCATCACTTGAGGACCCAGCGACACAACGCAGCATTCTGAAGGGGACTATGGGCTCAGCCATCAAGAACGGTTTTAGCCCATATAGCTTGGGACATGGACGCCTCATGGAGGTGAGCGTAAGTGGGAGGCACCACTAAACCACTTTGACCACCTGATCTCTTTAGTAAAGTAATGCACTGGACAAACATGGTGAACTTGATGTTGTCCTTTTAACCTATAGTAATTTCCTGTGTATTAGCCACATTGTGTATAAGCTGCAGGACAGTGTTTTATGCAAGTTAAAAGAAACAAAACCAAATTAATACCATATTAACTGCCCCCGTTTATTAACCTCATAGCTGAAGAAATTTTGCAAAATCAATGGGAAAACTACTAGACTGCAAGCCTTGAGGAACAGGATGAGATTTTTTTATACACCCTAGTTATGTCAAAACATGCTAGATCAGATATGTGGATACACCTGCCAGTGTCTCTGCTCTGTCTTATCTTCAGTACCTGAGGAACTACGGCAAGCCTATAGGCCAGAACGGATTACCCATAGACAATTCCATTAGTAGCGTAAAATGACTGGTATCTAGCGGACGCTTTTATCCAAAGCCACACTGACTCACGACAGTGGGTTTGGGGATCAAATTTGATTGTCGCTGACGCTGATTGATGAGTCTGATTGAATGACACTACCGCTGCTCGTCCACCACGCCTGCAATGGTAGGTTATGGTTTACCGTTTAAAGTCACCCGTTTTAAAGTCACCGAGAGTAATGGAAAAAGAAATACTCATAGTTCTACACAGGTCTTTTGATGACTATAATGACTGCGGTTGTGGTTTATCACAGTTAAAGGTACTTTGCATAGATATTAGAAAGCTAGATACCGCATTGTCCGTCGATTTCTATAAGGTGGCATACGTGAATGCGGCCGCCATATTGCCTTACTATCTATGGGCAAAACTTGCCGGTAATCAGAGACACCTGTCTGATTTCCAGTCAGAGACACCTGTTTCTCCATTGACCTCCAGTGACCAAATACCCCCACCACGATGGCGGCGTTATTTATGTACGATCTGGAGCCGTATCTAGCTTTCTAATATCTATGGTCCTTCGGGAGACGTGAGGAAGAGGGGAATAATACTCACTGCTGTCCCCTGGGAGCCAGGAGGTCCTGGTCTTCCACTCTGTCCTGGAGCGCCCTGAACAGGGAGAGAAAACACTCATCACACGCAGCCCTATGTGCACACAGGTCTTGCTCCAGTGAGCCATGCTGTCGCCAAAGCTTTGTCATAGACAGTGCATGTTGAAGTCAGTGTGTGCATGTGAACGTTTGAATGTCATATACTGTGTATGCTAGAGTCAGTGTGCATGTGAACGTTTGAGTGCGATGTATCGGACACAACCTCATGATTGAATAATACAGACGTCAATGTATGTATATGTATGTATGTCTATAAAAGCAACTCAAATATGATCTCATACCTTAATGCCAGGAATTCCAGGAGTTCCATCTTTGCCATCAATTCCTGGCAAACCCTGAAACACAGCAGAGACGCCAGGTATGGGCAGGTGAGTGTTTGCAGAGAGAATTACAGTGGGTGGGATAAAGTTACATTAATCAAACTGCTAAACATCTGAATGACAGGATTTTGTTTTGGTACGTACATTTTCTCCCTTCTTTCCAACAGCACCCTGGGGTCCTTTGATGCCAACTCCACCCTGGGAAGAGAAGATTTATTAGCTAACCCATCCAAACTAGGAACAGACTGTTGGAGATCTATTAGCTAACCCATCCAAACTAGGAACAGACTGTTGACTTTCTTGAGGCAACCAACTTTTTTAGCTAATCCAACCAACGGCATGAAAAAAGATACAGTTGTGTATCTATAACAACAAACTTTATTTATTAATAATTTTGTTCTGAATGAATTCATGAATGTATGAAGGGATGTGTGCTTTTGCAGAGAAGAGGTAAACGGAGGTGGGGATGCCTGGATATATGGGTGAATGGGTGAATAGATACATGGATGGATGGATGGATGGATAGATAAATGGATGGATGGATAAATGGATGAATGGATGGATGGATGGATTGATGAATGGATGGATGGATGGATGGATGGATTGATGAATGGATGGATGGATGGATGGATGGATGGATTAATGGATGAATGGATGGATGGATGGATGGATGGATGGATGGATGGATAAATTAATGGATGGATGGATGGATGGATGGATGGATAAATGGATGGATGGGAGAATGGATAGCCTGGCTATCACCAGACTACCACATCACACCATCTTTTAAGATGGAACATTAGTCTGGGGAGTCTGCTCTGTATGTTCTACTGCACAAGAGGTGTGATCAACGGGCATAGTTCAAATGACTCTGTACGCCCTTCAACCAATGAGACCAACGATCCGGGTGCACCAGGTAGATAAGCCCCCAACACCTTGTGATTGGTCCCCACAGATTTGTAAAGGAAGTAGGATAGAAAAATGTGGAGGTTTCCAGCCTGAGCTGCAGGGCAAAATCAAATCGCTGGCAGATCGGGCGTGGATGGATGGGTTTATAAAAGATAGATACTCACCAAATCACCTTTGTCACCAGGCTCACCAGGAGGTCCCTGAGGCCCCTCCTCACCCTTGAACGAACCAAACAAAATTCACTGGTATTAACCTATGCAGTCAATTATACTGAGCTATTACTGAGCTATTCAGCTATTCAGCTATTCAAATCATGGAAAAAGAACTCTCACTCTCCTCTCCCCATGTCAAAATGATTCCAAAACCAAGCATTACGCGTCTCATTACATGACTACAGCAAAGTGGATGTGATGTTCTTTGTGAATTCACAATAGAGAAAGAGAGTTAGAGAGAGAGAGAGAGAAAGTTAGAGAGAGAGAGGAGAGAGAGAAAGTTAGAGAGAGAGAGGAGAAAGAGAGAAAAAGTTAGAGAGAGAGAGAGAGGAGAGAAAGAGAGAGAAAGTTAGAGAGAGAGAGGAGAGAGAGAAAGTTAGAAAGAGAGAGAGAAAGTTATAGAGAGAGAGGAGAGAGAGAAAGTTAGAAAGAGAGAGAGGAGAAAGAGAGAAAATGATAGAGAGAGAAAGAGAGAGAGAAGGAGAGAGAGAAAGAGAGAGAGAGAGAGAGAGAGATGCTGTACTTACAGGTATGCCAGGGATGCCAACAGGCCCCAAGAGACCCTTGTAACCACGCGGACCCTGGCAGAGACACAAAAGGAACACACATTTGCAACTAACGGTCAAGACATCTGAGCATGTTAATGAGACACAAAAGGAACACACATTTGCAACTAACGGTCAAGACATCTGAGCATGTTAATGTGGCTTCAACTGGCATTCAAAAGAATGGGTGATGTGAATGTGGTATGTCAAGTGCTAGCTAGCTGCTTTCACAGGTTTGTTCTGTTTTGCAGAACTACTGTGTTTTCTGTTTTGAGCAGTGCCCATAAAAGCACTCTCCACAAATGGGTTTTCCCAAAGACTAAATTGCATTGCAAAGTGATTGTTTATAATGGATGTAGATAACAGCCTGGTTGTTTCACAAACAGCAGCTACACAATCAGCCATAACAGCAATATAGAGACATTAACTACAAATGGACAGTGGGTGGACTCAGACACCCCCCACCTGTGAAACTGGATGGAAGGGGGGTGGGGGGGGGGGGTGTGTGGCGTGTGTGTGTGTGTGTGTGTGTGGGCGGGGGGGGGACTGGATGGACTAGACACTAGAGTGATCAGAACTGCTTCTTGCAGACTGTTGCCACTGATGAGAGCAGAGACTTTGAAGAGAATTCTCTGTCCTTTGTGTTAAAAGGACGTTTTTCCTTCCTTGCCAACATGCTTGCTCAAGGGCGGAGCAGGCTTTGGGCTCTGATAGATAATGTGTATTGTTAAGTTCAAACCTAACTATCATCTGGCCAACACCTCATACCCCCTTGGTCTGACTGCTATGTGTGTGCAAATCTGATGTGATTTTAGCCCCGGTTCAGTTGGATCCCAACAAACGTTTTAATCAGGCCGACATCTGTTGGATTTGTGGTACGGTTTGAGCGGCATCACAATCATCATTCCAGCTGCGGTCCAATCAGATTGGGCGCATGTCGGAAATATTTAGTGGCTATTCTGCATTGTGAGCAGTCAGACTGATCACGTCTGATGGAAACATGTTACGTACAGTATACTCGCCGCTCCCAACCTGTCGCGTGACATTGTGACATCAGAATGATGTAATTTCCTCTGTTGCGCAACGAATTTCAGCCTCGTGCGGGCAGCTCCTGCACAGGATTTTTTTTTTTTCAGTGTCGCGTCTTAATCGAAAGCAGGACGAGCTTGAAGCCAAGATCAAGGAAGCAGGGGTGCCTCGGCAGTGCATCAACCACATTCACGCATTTCATATAGCCCAGCCCACATCTCAAATAAACTAGTATAGTATAGTATAGTATAGTATATACTCTTTTGATCCTGTGAGGGAAATTTGGTCTCTGCATTTATCCCAATCTGTGAATATATGTGAAACATACTCAGCACACAGTGAACACACAGTGAGGTGAAGCACACACTAATCCCGGCGCAGTGAGCTGCCTGCAACAACAGCGGCGCTCGGGGAGCAGTGAGGGGTTAGGTGCCTGCTTCAGCCGCTTCCTACTGGTCGGGGTTCGAACCGGCAACCTTCCGGTTCCAAGTCTGAAGCGCTAACCAGTAGGCCACGGCTGCCCACGAGTCATTTAAATAAAATTACCGTAGTCAAAGTTTCAGTAGTCAGTTGGAGAAGAGAGGGAAGTTAACTTGGCCATGTTTATCATGTGGTGGGCGAATGAAAAAAAAAAACTCTCTACCCTGCTTAACTCAACTGGCAGACAAAGATGCCAGTAAGACAGACAATACAAGATCAATACTTCCAGAGCTCGAGGAGATAAGAATGCAGAGGCCTGTACCCTAGCTGCACTTTAAAACGTGTAAAAGTGGCTGCTAAGTGCTAAGTACAGAAAGAGGGTCAATGATTGTTTGTATGGTCAATACCTACAGAGCTAAATAGACTGGTAATAAAAGAGCCGGAGGATAACAGATGCCTGTGCCTTAGCTGCACTGTGTCAGAATGATTATATAGACCCTTTCATGGAATTTTCATTATCAGCATCATAGTTGGCCCCACAAGACTTCCTTTTTAACATTCCATATGTTATCTTAATGCAGAGGAAGTAGATTGGGGCCCAAATAGAATGTTCAAGCATTGTTTTTGTTTGCCTTGTTGAAAGGGTCCATACTGGTGTAAAACTACTGAGAGAGCGCTGGAGTTTGGAATGGTCTTTTACTGACCAGGACTGGAGTTTTGGGTGGTCTTTTACTGTCCAGGCCTGACGCTTGGGGTTGTCTTTTACTTACCAGGTCTGCACCCTAACTGAACTTTGAGTTGTCTTTGGATAAAAGTGGTTGCTAAGTGAGTGAATGTCAGAGGTCCTCAGGTGTAAACCCACAGAGGAAGCGTGAGAGTTTGGGGGAGTTTGTTTGGGGTGTCTTTACTTACCAGGCCTCCACCCTGACTGCACTGTAAGGCGGGGATCACGTTAGCCAGCGGCAAGCGGCAGCGACAAGCGCAACGCTCAGACCATAATAAGTTCTATCTCGTTCCTATGGTAACACAAACAGTTTGCCTTAACTGACAGTTGAATACGCTCGCGTTGTGCTTTGAAAGTTGAACCAAGTTCAACGCTCAGCTTGTTCAACGCTAGCGTTACGCCAGCGTTACCACCGTTCCGCTGCCGAACCATAGAGAACAATAGGAACCCTGCCGCTTGCCGCTGGCTAATGTGATCCCTGCCTAAGTGGCATTGGAGAAGGAGTAAATTGCTGCTAAGTGAATGGATGCCAGAGGGATACAGGTGGCAAGCCACTGAGAGAGTGCTAGAGTGAAGTTTGGGGTTGTCATGTACTTACCATCTCCCCCTTGGGTCCCTGCATGCCTGGGTAACCTCTGATACCCTGTGGGCCCTAGAAGATGAAATAAAGACATTAGCATAGGCTGCTACCAGTTGGCTTCTCTATACGCTACAACTTCAATATAGCGTCTGTATGGAGTATTCACTTACCATACTCAATCATTCAAGAAGCACTTTAGATGTAAATTCCAAAGTGTATTTAATGTATTTAATGTAATACTTCAGCAATCAAAGAGGAGCATTTGTCCTCATTGTTAATAAAGATGAATCTTACTGTACATAAGTAGGCCTGACATATACTGTACGTTTGTGATATATGGACAAACATTTCGCTGCTGTCGGGTGGAAACCTTGTATCTCCAAATCTGTGTTCAGGAAATTTAAAAAAAAACTTATTTTTCAACATTGCGTTGTCAAAATAAGCCAACAACAAATATGGAGTTACGAGGATTCCACCCGACAGTGGACGTTGTCTACATGGTCTGTAATCAATACCATACGGTTATCTTTTGGAGATATATAAAGAAATACATTACAGGAGGGCCAGGGATGCCTTGCTCCCCAGAGATGCCCACGTCTCCAGCAGGACCCTATAGAGAAGATAAACACCACATGTTAGTAAGACACTGATGCGCATGTGTGCATGCTGTAACTTTGAGATAATCCACTACTGACTTTATCCCCATTATGGAAAACATCCACATGAGTACCTTGTGTTCTCATTTTCTGTCAGTGTGTCATGCTATTTATTATTGCGGTCTCGGTATGTTGTTTTGTGTGTGTACAGTTTCTTTCCCTTGGTCGATCTGTAACTCATAGCCATGTGTATGTGTGTCATCTGCCTCTTCCTGTGAGCAGAGAGAGCCCTAATGATGGGTGCTGTGCAGATATGGCCAATCACTGCGCTGGGAAGCCTCTCACAACATTGTCCAGGGCACCACAGCGCAACACGGTGCAAAGCATTCTGGGTACTTAACCATTCTGACCCATGGGTGGGTTGGCGCGGCCAATGTGGGATTCATTACTCCGGATTAATTCACACGGTGCTCCAACTCTCTGGGTCTGGGGAAGCCAGCTCGCTCCCGATCCCTTTCATCTGGGCTCGCTTCGCCATGCCTGAGCCAGGCCTGACTAATCACACTCAGATTAGTGTCAGTCAAGGGGCTCTGGGGGCTTCATTACTGCCAGTCCCACCCACTACTGCAGGTCTGTATGTGCGTGTGTGTATATGTGTGTGTGTGTGTGTGTGTGTCAAGAGAGAGAGAGAGAGAGAGGGGGGGAGAGAGAGAGAGAGAGAGATTGGCTGTTGTGTATGACCAGATGTGTCATTATAAACAATTATGGCATGTTGTATTTATTAACTGCATAGCTTATTCAAGCAATTTGTTTTAATGCAGATGAATGTGCAGAGATTGGTCCGGGGGGGTCTCTGAAGTGGAGCATGGTGTAATATCTATGGTCCAGGGGGGAGAGGAGCATGGTGTAATATCTATGGTCCAGGGGGGAGAGGAGCATGGTGTAATATCTATGGTCCAGGGGGGAGAGGAGCATGGTGTAAATATCTATGGTCCAGGGGGGAGAGGAGCATGGTGTAATATCTATGGTCCAGGGGGAGCTAGTATGAATATCCTCAACATTCTGCCCTTCACTGCACTCGTTTGTCAGTCTCACTGGGAGACTTGCGGCTATTTTAGGCCCCGTACACACGGTTGCTTTTGGGCCTCTTCATTCAAGAAGAAATGTGTTTTGCTGACAGATGAAATGCAATGCGTTCTCATATCGATTGACTAATTTGCACACTGAATTACCAATTGCAAAATACATTTCTATTTGAATAATGAGGCCAAAAAACATCCATACTTAAAAATAATTATTCTATCATTTCTGTTGAGGGAGATGAGTTTTCAAACATGTCTTTTAATCCACCTGGGGTTAGCAAATGCATCTCTCTGATAATTCTTACAGCTAGTAATGTTACATAAGCACAGAAGAGCACACACACACACACACACACACACACACACACACACACACACACACACACACACACACACATATACCCAGCATGCACCTTGCTCTTTTAACACTGTTTATCTGGTACACTGTCCAGTTGTCCCTGAGATGACCATACAAATACCTTGACTTAAACTTGACTTGATTCCAAACTCAGTGAAAGAATGAATCAGCAAAGCCATTCGAACCAATTTTGTGTTTTTTTTCTTCTTTCGTTTGTTTTTTGGATGGCTGGTCAGATATGATATTACAGATACTGTAGCTTATGGAGAATGATCAAAGGCTTCTGTTTTCTACTTACTGACTTCCCGATGCTTCCCGGGTCACCCAGAATACCAGCCCGACCTTTGTGCCCCTGCCGGAAAACAGCTCCGTTAGCCAAAGATCAAACACAGCCAGCGTGATAAAGAGCCCATCATATTCCAATAATTACCAATCCCCGAGGCACTAAAACCTAATCAGGCTTTTACATTTTTTTTTTTAAATCTTGAAAGAAATCATCTGTGTAGTTCAGACACACACACACACACACACACACACACAATTTGAGGTTCAATCTTCTTCCCCCCTGCTGTCTGGGATTTGTAGTTCACTTACTTTCACTCCCTGTAGTCCTTGGGGCCCCTTTGGTCCGGCTGGGCAGTTGGTGGGACACTGAAAGAGTTCAGAGGCAATGGTCAACACACAGAGACCAGAGCCAGAGGCACTCATCCACTCGGCCGAAGGCAAAGGCATTTCATCTCTCGTCTTCAATGCTAGCAGAAGTGAGTCGGTGATTGATTCACTTCTAGCTCTCAAATCAGGTCAGTGTTATACTGTGGATTATTGGAAGGCAAGGACTAGGGGACAAGAAGGAAGAGGACACACACACACACACACACACACACACACACACACACACACACACACCAACCCATAGCACTCAGAAACCCCAAAGTCTAATTAAAAGAAATGAGGAGGATTGATCTGGGCTTCAAAGGGCTGTGTGTGTGTGTGTGTGTGTGTTAGTGTGTGTGTGTGCAAAAAGCGGCACTTTTGGAGGAGACCCAAAATCCGAAGCCCCTGGTTCCTCTAACGATCCTGAATCACACACACACACACACACACACACACACACACACAGGCGGGTTGTCCTGCCGGGTCGACTCAGTCTGGCCCGGTGCGGCCTGGCTCAGGGCTCTGGGGGCCCGGCAAGCCCTGGGTCTTAGCCCAGACCCACACTAATGGGCACAGGGAGGCTTTGATGAAATCCACTTAATGGTGCTCATTACGGGGGATTCCACAAACTCCCACATCAATGAGGGCAACAGAAGAGAGCTGAAGAGAGGAGGAGAGGCGAAGAGCAGAGGTGAGCAGAGAAGAGGAGAGGAGAGAGGAGAGGAAGAGAGGAGAAGAGAGGAGAGGAGCAGGGTGGAGATGAGAGGAGAGAGGAGAGAAGAGGAGAGGAGGAGAGGAGAGAGGAGAGGAGAGGAGGAGAGAGGAGAGGAGAGAGGAGAGGAGAGGAGAGGAGGAGAGGCTAGGAGCAGAGGAGAGCAGAGAAGAGGAGAGGAGAGAGGAGAGGAAGAGACGAGAAGAGAGGAGAGGAGCAGGGTGGAGATGAGAGGAGAGAGGAGAGAAGAGGAGAGGAGGAGAGGAGAGAGGAGAGGAGAGGAGGAGAGAGGAGAGGAGAGAGGAGAGGAGAGGAGGAGAGGCTAGGAGCAGAGGAGAGCAGAGAAGAGGAGAGAAGAGGAGAGCAGAGGAGAGGAGAGGAGAGGAGAGAGGAGAGGAGCAAGGTGAAGAGGAGAGGAGAGAGGAGAGGAAAGGAGAAGAGAAGAGAGGAGAGGAGAGGAGAGGAGGAGAGGAGCAGGGTGGAGATGAGAGGAGAGAGGAGATGAGAGAGGAGAGGAGAGGAGAGGAGAGGAAAGGAGAAGAGAAGAGAGGAGAGGAGAGGAGAGGAGAAGAGAAGAGAAGAGGAGAGGAGAGGAGAGAGGAGAGGAGAAGAGAAGAGGAGAGGAGAGGAGAGGAGGAGAGGAGAGGAGCAGGGTGGAGATGAGAGGAGAGAGGAGAGGAGAGGAGAGGAGAGGAAAGGAGAAGAGAAGAGAGGAGAGGAGAGGAGAAGAGAAGAGAAGAGAGGAGAGGAGAGAAGGAGAGGAGCAGGGTGGAGATGAGAGGAGAGGAGAGGAGAGAGGAGAGGAAAGGAGAAGAGAAGAGAGGAGAGGGGAGGAGAGGAGAGGAGAGGAGGAGAGTGGAGATGAGAGGAGAGGAAAGGAGAAGAGAGGAGAGGAGAGGAGAGGAAAGGAGAAGAGAGGAGAGGAGAGGAGAGGAGGAGAGGAGCAAGGTGGAGATGAGAGGAAAAGAGAGAAGAGAGCAGAGAAAAGAAGATGAGAGGAGAGGAGAGGAGAGGGAGAGAGAGGGGGAGACAGAGAAAGAGTAGGAGAGCGAGATCAGAGATGTGAGTGCAGAGAGGCACGCGTGTGGCCCTGGTGGAGAGATGTGAGATGTGAGGTTGACATGTGTGTGGCCCTGGTGGGGAGATGTGAGGTTGACATGTGTGTGGCCCTGGTGGAGAGATGTGAGATGTGAGATTGACATGTGTGTGGCTCTGGTGGGGAGATGGGGCCTGTTAACATCCCAGATTCCTAGCACAACCCTCCCTTTCCCCTGGGGATCAATAAAGTATCTATCTATCTATCTATCTATCTATCTATCTATCTATCTATCTATCTACAGAGTGTCTGCCCCTGCTCATTCACACTGGGAGAACTGGGCTGGCTTAGAAAGGGCAGGGGGTTTAGCATGCTGCTGGATCCTACCTGATAATCCCAATAGAACGACTAGAGCCACTTTAACATAAACAATCCTGAAAGATACTTTAGGAAAATTAAACTTTGTCCACCTATCTTGTAGGTTAAACGAATATGTGCTTACACATAGGTCTCTCACTAGTTACAACTTACCACCCCTAGTGATATTTGGACCAGCATGTTGTTGACTTGAATCAAAACCTGTGCCTCACGCATACAGTACCAAATAAATGGCTGTTGCTAGGGGCAACGCTACACGTCTCACCTGGAAGTCAGCACTGCCCTCCTCTCCTCCACCGAGGAACTTTCCGGGAGGTCCCTGAGGGGAAACAAAGAGTGAGAGAAACTGAGTTCACACACAGATAAAGGCAGAGTGTTATTAACTGGTAAATATTCGCCTCAGCCTACTCAGCCAGATTCCAGTGAGATCTCCAACTCTGAGGTGGTGATTTGGATTCAGTCAATATTATGCTGCACCCGCTCAAAGTGAATATGATATCAGACGATAAACACAGACTGTCTCAATGCTGTTTCTACTCACTGGTGAAAACTCCAAATAAGAAATATTTTGTATGTGTGTATGTGTGTGTGTGTGTATGTGTGTATGTGTGTGTGTGTGTGTGTGTGTGCTTGTCTCATCCCATTTCAACAGGGCAAACTACTTCCACACTAGAATGTTAACACAGCTAAGGAATGAACGGCTGCTAGTATAGTCACTCGGCCCTAGCATAATGCACACTGTGGGTCTAACACACCGTTGGTTTAACACACCCGTTGGTCTAACACAGTGGACTCTAATTCACTCTATTCTAACACACTGGATTCTAACACACTGGACTCTAAAACACTTTGTTTTTATCATTATAGATATTTATAGTTATAGTTATAGTTATATCTTTATCTTTCAGACTGTGGGGCTAAAATTTAACTTACTGGTTTGCCTGGAGGTCCTGGCAGGCCTGGAGGCCCAGGAGTTCCCAGCATGCCCTGGGAGAGGAAACAGCAACAGGAACAGGAAGTCAGTATAAGACTGCCAGCACTACAAATACATACCCTAATTTCACATGCTATAACTGTGCTTTCACTATTGACTGACAAGGGGTTACAATCGAAAGCATAGCCTGAAAAAAACAACACTTACCACAATAATAATCAAATGAAAAATTTAAATCCTATAAAATTCCTAAGCATACCCACGCAGACCAGTCGTGTTGCCTGACACTCATTGCTGTCTCATCAATTGTTACATTTTGTGACAGAGTGCTCTTTAGATAGCTGGATTACCGTACATGCCTTTCACTTTAAATGTAAAATGTAAATGTAAATCAGGTTTCTCGGCCAAGTATACTTGTGTATACAAGGCATTTGGTCTCTGCATTTATCCCATCCGTGAATTAGTGAACACACAGAGCACACAGTGAACACACAATGAGGTGAAGCACACACTAACCCGGAGCAGTGAGCTACCTGGCTACAGCGGCGCTCGGGGAGCAGAAAGGAGTTAGGTGCCTTGCTCAAAGGCACTTCAGCCATTCCTACTGGTCAGGGATCGAACCGGCAACCCTCCGGTTACAAGCCCGAATCATTACTGCATTGGGTGTGAGATAGGAACAAGACTAGCGTCGTGCTAAGCACCACGACTGTAAGAAGGGGCCTTTGGTCTTTATTTTATTGTTATTATTATTATGGTCAATAAAATGTCAGAAAGTCCCATTATACTGTGGTGTCAAATCCACATTAAATAATACAAACTCAAAAGAAGTACACACACCATGGATGTATACTGCAGATGATGGCTTTAATGCACTCCGGAGCATTAGTGAAGAAAGCAAGTAAGTGAAAGCAAAGTAAGATAGGCTAACATCCTCTGGCTGTTGTCCAGCCTTTATACCCTTTCAAGTCATCCCAGACAGCACCCACTCTGTTTACAGATAACTGACCAAGTAATATATGGTACTCCACCTTTGCCCTCTCATCCTGTTATTCCTTCATTCTTTAGGTTGTGCCATTCTTTAGGTTTTGCTTACATTTCCTGGCACCAAACCTTATTTATGACCTTTTCTGCTAGGCCTGCTCTTCCCTTAAACCAGTCTTCCTTTTCCACACTGAACATACTACAGAATTCAGTTTCACAAAACAATGATATTACACAGAATAAAGATACTACATAAAAGATATATAAACTAAAGGATATATTTCAATAAAGGCCACGACAATACTTCTGTGAGAAGTGGAACAAATGATCCATTGCTAAAAATGTGCAGATTTGAAGTTGAGTTCATCATGCAGCGCTTACCTTGGGTCCAGCCTTGCCCAACTCACCAGGAAGCCCAATAGGACCTGGTGCACCCTGGGAAAAGAAGACGGAATTAAGAAATTCAGTGACAGGTGTCATTCAATTCATAACAATGGAGAGGTGAAGCTACACTAGGCTCATGAGTATAGCTTAGAAGTGTGTGTGTGTGTGTGTGTGTGTGTGAGAGTGAGTGACATCTCAAATGGAAGCCTGCAGCTGGTTTATTTCGGAGGGAAAGCTTGCGGCACACTGCACTGCACACTTTGCTGCCCAGGGGTTGCTGTTGTGGTTGTTGTTGTAGAACACTCAGCCGGTTTAGAAGCCATGTACCACCCTTTCTACCCACCCTCTCTACCCACCCTCTCTCTACCCACCCTCTCTACCCACCCTCTCTACCCACCCTCTGTCTACCCAACCTCTCTCTACCCACCCTCTCTCTACCCACCCTCTCTACCCAACCTCTCTACCCAACCTCTCTCTACCCAACCTCTCTCTACCCACCCTCTCTCTACCCTCTCTACCCACCCTCTCTCTACCCACCCTCTCTACCCACCCTCTCTACCCACCCTCTCTCTACCCACCCTCTCTCTACCCACCCTCTCTACCCAACCTCTCTACCCAACCTCTCTCTACCCACCCTCTCTCTACCCACCCTATCTCTACCCACCCTCTCTACCCACCCTCTCTACCCACCCTCTCTACCCACCCTCTCTACCCACCCTCTCTCTACCCACCCTCTCTCTACCCACCCTCTCTACCCACCCTCTCTACCCACCCTCTCTACCCACCCTCTCTCTACCCACCCTCTCTCTACCCACCCTCTCTACCCGCCCTCTCTCTACCGACCCTCTCTCTACCCACCCTCTCTACCCACCCTCTCTGACACTGCAGCAGCAGCTCGTGAAGAGACGGTCTGCTTAAAAAGCATGCGTATTTCATTTGATTGTATCGAAAGCTTTTAAAGCCAAACCAGTCAAACAGGTACACGAGAACTCTGACCATCATCTCAAGAACAAGAAAGCGCTGCAGACGCCCGGCGTCGCTGTGAGTGTAGGCCTACGGCGCTCTACGCTGTCCACATTCCATTACCAAGGCAACGTTGTTCTCAATATAGCCCTGCACACCAGCGCAGGTGGTGGAAGAGGTCGCGCTGGTATGCAGGGTTGTGTTGAGAACGTACCAATGGAGAGGAGACGCTACCGTAGGCTCATGAGTATAGCTCAGGAGACTCATGCCGGCACCGGTCTACATAGCACTGAAAAGACAAGGCCAAGGAAAACATTTTACACCATATTGGCAGACTGGCTTATTTGGAAGAGACACTAGGGCATTCCTCTCCTATCCTGCACCTTTAAGGGGCTCGTTTAATTTGGCCTGGTGAACAAAAGGCTACGGGACGGTCATTTGTCTCACTCCAGTGAGACGTGACTTTAGCTGTCCACTGAGGGACGGTGGAGAGCTGCAGCTCGGTGGGACAGAGGGCCCGGGGAGGTTGGACCAAAATACGAGGCCGCCAGAAAACGTATAACTTTTTTGTTAGCACGAGGGAAAGGGTAATGAGAGGTGTTAAATCCTTGGTCCAGTGTATTGGTATTGGTCCTGTTCTCTGTCCTCATTCGGCGTTTATCTCTGCGGCACTTTTTTATTTGTGTACTTACTGCAAGTCCAGGAAGGCCAGGGCCCTGCACAGATATAAAGCACAAGGTTAACGCTCAGTTCTTCTTCTCAGTGAAAACACAAATTACAACAGTACAGCTTAGTTCCACTAGTATGCTTTATAACATCAGGATCTACCAGGATGAATTGATAAAAAAAATAATAATAAAAGAAAGATCAACGGAGACATGAACCTTTATACTTGATAGGAGAAATGACCATGACTAGAAAGTAAACACTCCCATCTAGTGGACAGATTATGTCAGTACAAGATGTGCGAGCCACAACTCCTCTCTCTTGTGAGATTTGTCTGTACACTACTTAAAAAACTGCTTTGTGATCAGTGGCATTTTAAACTTTATTAAGTTTATTTCTACTTACAGTTGGTCCCTGGGGCCCTGTTGGTCCTGGTTGACCCTGAATTCAGAAGGAAGGAGAAGACGAGGAGTCATCTTTACAAACCAGTTGCAGGAATTACAAGTTTCTGTTGTCCTCTAGGTATCATCTGAGCTGGCACTGCTTATGCCATGCATGATGCATATAGACCCTTTCAACTGCATAAATAAACACATGTGTTCCTAAGGCATTTCCAGTGGCACAGAAAACAACATTGAGCTAATTGTAACTTGGGGACCAAAAACAAGTTTTAAAGTCGACATTGTGTAGAGCATTACGCTAAAGTTATTGGTTTTTAACTTTTCAACCAGAAGCCTTCTAGGAACAGATTGAAAGGGTCTACAGTATGTTGAAATATACATGACATTCGGCAAAAAACATGCTTGTTATGGTGCACCCCCCTTTGTGTACCTTTGGTCCAGGACTTCCTAAAGGTCCCCTGTCTCCCTTTGCTCCAATCAATCCCTACGGAGAGAGAGAGAGAGAGAGAGAGAGAGAGAGAATCATATATAACAAAAAGATACTACCGGTAGTTTACAAACACTTTGATTATTATTATTATTTTTTTTTTACTCTTTATCATCCTGCCTGCAAAACATATACACATACCGTAAAATGCAGAAAAAAATAAGCAATGTACTATTCAAGAAATGTAGGGAAACTCATAACACTGCTTTAAAAGAAATAGAGAAAAGAAGTAAGTCTACATTTGAATATTTAAAGACAAAGTGTGCAAAGAGGAAGAAGCATGGATTAATTCATAACTCCTTCTTGCCTCTGTATTTTCCCAGGGCTAAAAGGAACAGTCCCTGCTGACATTTCCAGCTAATGAGAGAAACTCTGAGATGGGATCGACATTCCAGGCCAGATTATCTGACAAATCCTAGAGGAATGTGTGTGTGTGTGTGTGTGTGTGTGTGTGTGTGTGTGTGTGTGTGTGTGTGTGTGTGTGTGTGTGTGTGTTTTCCTCATGTGACTGAGAGGGTAAGTGGGTCTGTGTGAAAAAGAGACTGACCCCTCAGCCAATCTGTTTTCCTCTGTTCAACACTAACTGACCTTAGAGTCAACAACATCAGTGCGTCATATGTGGTTACACCGCATTGTTGTCCTTTTAAAAAACTGTCTGGAACTTCTACTGCTTGAATAACAACTTTTATAATTTATATAGGCCCCTAATTTAAATAGCGGGCAAATTGCAAAGTGTAAAGTCTCACTAAAGCTTATTACAGTAATAACAAAGGCAAAACCTGTTTAACAATTTCATAGCATGAGCAAGATCCTAAGCACAAACACTGATGATTGATTGATGGGCCAGCTCAAGGTTTCCACATGCACCCAATAGCTTTCGTTTATACATGAGATACTTTGCTCAGTGAGTGACTGCACTTTCCCCATCATCTAAACTAGGACCCATAGTGTTTCCTGTGATGTTTACACATATTCTATGTTATTCCATGTAAGTTAACATCAATATCAACATCACTATATGTTGTCAGCTAAGCTTTTATCCCACGTGTTCGTTCCTATACAGTGTTTCTATTGAGCCCCGGGCCTAATGCTAAATCTCTATGTTAAGTGTAGAATGTACCTAGATTGTATTGGGGCAAATGGGGAAATTGCTCTGTCAGTTAGCATCGTTGTACTTTAGGACTGTACTCCTTAAACCGGAAGTTGTGGAGTTTATGTGATACATTGGATGAATGAGCAGCTAAGCTATTACTGTAACAGAGCAACTGCCCCAATGTGTTGATGTTGATTTGATGGTCCAGTAAATTGAACCAACTGACACTGTGATAGCGGTGACAGTTTATCACTGGGAGGATTCTGACCGAGGTCAGAGGTCAGTTATGAGAACAACTAAGATGGATTTGATGCTCTACTGCATTGTGGATTAAATTCTCTCTCTATGGCTTTACACACCTGAAATCACTGTGTGTAATTACAAATAAAGCAGCTTCATCCTCAACATCCTGATTCACAGAGAAACATGAAGGCGAGAACAGCCACCCTCACAGGATCAGGAGGTGATAGATAAATAGATAGATAGATAGATAGATAGATAGATAGATAGATAGATAGATAAATAGATAGATAGATACAGTAGATATATATATATAGAGATAGATAGATAGATAGATAGATAGATATAGAGAGAGGGAGATAGATAGATAGATTGATAGATAGATAGATAGATAGATAGATAGATAGATACAGTATAGATAGATAGATAGATAGATAGATAGATAGATAGATGGATAGATATATAGACAGATATATAGATAGATAGACAGTAGATAGATAGATAGATAGATAGATAGATACAGTAGATAGATAGATATATAGATAGATAGATAGATTGATAGATAGATAGATACAGTAGATAGATAGATAGATAGATAGAGATATATAGATAGATAGATAGATAGATAGATAGATAGATAGATAAATAGATAGATAGTGTTCCTTAGCAGATGCTTTAGTTCAAAGCAACTTATAATGACGTCAATAAACATTACATTAACATTGAAATTAACAGTCCATAGTAAAAACCTATGACCTAAATACATTTTTAAAAATACCAATTATTAACAGGCTACATATAATTGACTGAATAATAATAACCTTGAAAATATACAAAGTACAAATCATGAAATTCATTACTTTGAAACAATGTAAACAGACAAACCTCTAAACACTGTTTAAAGATCCCCAAACTATCGCTAGAAAGAAGAGCATTTTGTACATCATTCCACCAACGAGGACTCACATCACAGAAGAAAAGAGTTTTGACCAAAGATTCTAGAGCGGAGCTCTGTTCTGTTGACTGTGACCTCTTTGTGCTGATGGAGGGCTACACTGATGAAGGCCATAAGGCTGAAACGTTGGTTTACTTACCCCTGTTGCTAGTAAAATAAATCAGCGAGAAAAAAAAATTCTGATGGAGGGCTGACATAGCAAACACTCATCAGAGACTGCAGCAGATGCCAGCAGAAGCAGAATTTATATTGTTACCTTTTTATCATACTATTTATTCCTCTATAGCTGTTATATTTATTTATGTAGACCTCGGCCTTATATTTCTCCATGTATTGTATTTTGTGCTCATACAATGTGTATTGTGTTTGTTGCTGTTGTTGTTGTTTTTTACAATGTCCGTTCTATCTTTGTGACTTTGAGGCCTGCCCTGCACAAGAACTCCAATGCACATGTGCTTGTGCCTGGGCAAATGGCAGATAAAGATTAACTGAACTGAACTGCAGTGGCTGAGAGGGGACGTAGCACTGGACCATGGAATTGAGATAGCAAGGTGCAGATCCAGTAAGTGTAGCAGGGACGTAGCACTGGACCATGGAATTAAGATATCAAGGTGCAGATCCAGTAAAGTGTAGCAGCCAGAGTGAGTTTAATTCTGGCTGCTATAGGAAGCCAATGAAGATGGTAACGTGTGAATGTGTCAAACATAACATAGTTATGTCTGGTCTGTGCGCGTGACATGTGAGACCTGAGACTTATCGTGTGTACATGTAGCTGGGAAGTGGGAAGGTTCACTCTTTGGAACTCCATATTTCCACACTGAGAGCCTTCACTTGACAATAACAAACGGGCGACGGTGCTAATGTTCATTGGCTAGCTAGCCAGAAGGCTAACATGACATAGTTACTCCAAGGTACTCTGGGAAGTATTGTCCAATATCACAATCACCTGCACTTATGAGTATAACATAAACAAACAATGAAGTGACTTATTTGGGCATGGAACAAGTCGATTTTTTATCTTTCTATGTTGAGTGACGTCAAAACATTCTCCTGGGAGCTCTCCCAAAGCCCCCACTTCAAACTGTGAAGCCCCCAGTCCCCCCCCCCCTAAACTTTAGAATTCTCCCACTTCCCAGTTGCTCATGAACGCACCATTAGACCTGTCAGCTAAATGAGGGGCCAGGATCTCTATGTTAATCTCTCTAGGCCTAGATGGTTTGTGAAGCGCAGCGATACTGTGCTGAATGTTTGGAGTGGTTTCAGTGTTTGGCTTGGAGCTTTAGTGTAGTGTTGTACGAGTGCTGTACTAGACTCACATCAATGCTGGAGCTTTAGTGTAGTGTTGTGTACTAGACTCACATCAATGCTGGAGCTTTAGTGTAGTGTTGTGTACTAGACTCACATCAATGCTGGAGCTTTAGTGTAGTGTTGTGTACTAGACTCACATCAATGCTGGAGCTTTAGTGTAGTGTTGTGTACTAGACTCACATCAATGCTGGAGCTTTAGTGTAGTGTTGTGTACTAGACTCACATCAATGCTGGAGCTTTAGTGTAGTGTTGTGTACTAGACTCACATCAATGCTGGAGCTTTAGTGTAGTGTTGTGTACTAGACTCACATCAATGCTGGAGCTTTAGTGTAGTGTTGTGTACTAGACTCACATCAATGCCGTTCTCTCCTGGAGTGCCATCTGGGCCGGGCTCCCCAGGCTCGCCCTTCTGGCCCTGTGAAGACAGGTACAGGCAGTTACAAATAAGCTGGAACCAAAGTAGACACACACACACACACACACACACACACACGCGCGCGCGCGCGCACGCACACACACACAGTACACACACACACACACACACACACACACACACACACACACACACACACACGCGCACACACACACACAGTACTGACACACACACACACACACACGCGCACACACACACACACAAACACACACACACACACACACACACACACACACACACACACACACACAC
>NW_027468685.1:6384161-6451661 GCF_046254945.1 Alosa pseudoharengus
CTCTGCAAATTGCGTCAGAAACTTTCCGTAAACTACAGTAATTACCACACACGTAAATGAGTAAATGAGGTGAAGGTTCCTCGCTATCCTGACCCTACCCATGCAGCTGTTGCCTGCTGACACAGAAGGCGCAGTTTGCACATGTCCCTGCCCTGAACAGTATCAATCTGTCAAGTTTATTTTTACACTACTATTTGTACCCATAAATACTGCTTAAGTGTGGTCAAAGCTTCTTTGTCCAGTAGCTTATATTTGAGGTAGTCCTACAATGTACAAGGTCGGCAGGAAAGTCTTTGTTAATTGTTTTATTCCCTATATAACATTTTGAATATTCTCTTAACACCAACCCCACCCCAACACACTCTGTTTGAAATGCAATTTCTGAGCTATTTTCTTCCTGTATATTCTGCTTGTGTTGAGTGTGTCTTTGTGTGTGGCCTTTGCTTTTGTTTTGCGCCATTGTTGTAAATTACAGTCATTTCTGTGACTGCCTGTCACACTCACAAGTGAACCCCCACACAGCCCAACCTCCATTCACACCGTCCTCTTTGTGGTCTTTGTGTTTGTGTTTACCTTCTGTCCTGCTCAGCTGGGGGAGCTGGGGAAGGGGGCAGGCAAGGGAGGAGGTGCAGGAGGCTCCATCAGGGAAGCAGGAGGGGCCTTCGGGAAGAAGCAGGCTGCAGAGGAGGAGCGCTATTTCAGGTATACGACCGAACCGAATCCTCACCAAGCGTGGTCACATTAAACACAAGAGACACACACTTAGATTAGATTAGATTAGATCGACTTAAGACAGTCTTAAGTGTCAACTGTCCTACTGATGTATGTATGTTGTGTGTGGTTGCCAGGTAGCAAAAGAATTTCCCCCTTGGGATTAATAAAGTGTTGCGTTGGAGAATTCTAGGGTCAGCTTTTGAGATGTTGAGTTGAACATCGAATTGCAGTTCCCCCAGACATGAATGAAGCCCTAGTCCTAGTCAATGAAGATCTCCATAGAACAGTAGGAGGAGGCACTAGACAAGCCTATCAATCTGACAAACATCAAGTAACCATGAGTTTCTACTTAGTTAATACAAAACAAAGTAGTTATTTTATCTTAAAATAAGGGGCTCAAAGTCAACCTACACTCAAGTCTCAGACATTACTAATCAGTACCCAGAATGCCATGCGATTCTAAGTGCCCAGCACTGACAGAGGGTCGCAGATTATATTATATATAATTATTATATATATATTATTATACTATATATTATTGGAGGGGTCCAGAATTATTGTCATAGGGCCCAAATTGTCTAGCAGCACCCCTGGGTGGGAGCGTGATAACTTTGTGTTGGTTTTAGATTAATTGGGTAGCACCGTTGCGCTATCCAGGTACATTGAGCGTTGACAAAAAGGGGAATTCCTACATCATGTTACTTGAATTGTAGCCTTACGTAATTAATTAATTCATTATTTAATGTTGTATGTTCTTCTTACACTAGTCCATGTTCTCAGTAGGTATGCTTGAATATGATTGATGATTATGTTTGCGGTTAGTGACATGCCACGACAAGCACATGTTATAAATTCCTTATTGCTAATTTTCTATAGGCACTTGATATTTGCGTTTCCAAACGTTGCCAGATCATTAGATGATAACTAGTCCCATCTCCCTATACCAGGCAAAAGGAGAAGGAGCAGATGGCTGCCCTGCGACGCCACCACGAGGAGGAGATCGACCACCACAAGAAAGAGGTTGAGCGGCTTCAGCGCGAGATCGACCGCCACAAGGGCAAGATCAGGAAACTCAAGCACGACGACTAGACGAGCTGGGCACTTAAAACTACTTGCATAAATCCCCACAGCACTCCATGCTCTTCCTGTCCCCCGTGTCCTCTGTATACCAAAATCACTCGTTGCCTGCATGAGCGCATCGCTGCCATGATCATGCTTTCTGGTTTTGTCTGTGAGCAGCAGTAGAATCATGAATAAAGTTTACAGATAATTTTCCACATCAGTGCAGATGGTGTCTCTTGTTTTGTTGTTGTTAAGTCATTTGTTTCTCATACGCATTAATCATTGACGGAAGTAGCCAGTAATGTGTTTACTTACTGATGTATCAGTACAGAGTGCCTTCCACAGCTTTCTGTAAACGGCCGGCTGTCACACGGAAATGTATTTTTGACGCAAATGTATTTTTGACTGGAGTGTATGTGCAATAACTGCTTTTGCATACTTTTATCTTCTCCACACTGGCATTCAAAATGCAAATGTTCAATATGCCATTGAATCATGCCCCCATATTGTTCAATATGCCATCTTATAATGCCCCCATATTGTAGTCATTCTGGCTGAAATAAATATGCTCTTATTGCTTCTGTCAGTTCCACTGATACTGTAAAGGTAACCAAAACTTCCCACCAAAAAAAAGCTTTGATGTGACAATCAGTGCACAAATAAACATGTTTGACATGCTGGAAATGTGAGACTGTTGTGATCAAAGATGAAATATTATCTAGGGCTGTCAAAATAATGTGTTAATTTTGATTAATTAATCACAGAGTACCGGTATGTAATTAATAAGATTTTTTATCACTTGAAAGTCTTAGTATTATCATTAAGAGTCACTTGTCAACTCTGGTTATATTTATAAAGTCCATTGATAGCTTAAGGCTAAACTTCCCAGTAGAATCACTTTTGTCTTAGTGCTTTTATTGACAGTTGTGAGCAAAGTTTGGAGGTGAACTATCACCGCCATCTGTGGTGGTGGTGTGTAAGGAGAAATGAACCTCCTGCATAATGTCTTTAAGTAATAAATGATCTAGTTTATTAGCCTAGTAGAATGCTGTTGGGCTGTGGAAAATCAAACTATTTAATTTTCTGCACATTTGTGAAGCATACTGCAAATTACATTACATTACATTACATTTGGCTGACACATTTTTAACCAAAGCGACTAACAACATGGTAACAGTTAAGTTTTAAAGCAATTCTCTTAACTCTCAAATGCCATAATCACTGATATTCTCTGTGATTCAGTGTAACTTTACAAACCAGAGTCTGGAAGAGTGTTTCACATCAAGTTCCATGATCAGTTTTTTCATACGAGTATATTTTAGATATGATGACGTCAGAGACGGTTGATATCTTTGATGACGTCCTGTGGCCTGTCCCTGTTGTGGGTCAAAATGGGTGGGTTTGCTAGCCTAGAAATCTAGACGCGCCCCTAGTCTAGCAACTCTTCGTTGACTTGTGAGCTCCAGAAATCGAAACTTAATCAGGCATTGAAATCATGTGTAGAGTCGTTTGTTG
This sequence comes from Alosa pseudoharengus, assembly GCF_046254945.1. Lineage (NCBI taxonomy): Eukaryota > Metazoa > Chordata > Actinopteri > Clupeiformes > Clupeidae > Alosa > Alosa pseudoharengus. The sequence continues at coordinate 6,387,453 of NW_027468685.1, forward strand.
GGCTTAACATAATGATTGATGGCAGAGTTGCAACGGTTTGGCTTGAATTCCCTGCTACTTGAAAACAAATATCCTATTGCGTCCCATTGCGTGCAGAGGGAATTTGAAAGACAACTGATTATCCCGTCCCTCGGACTGAGCACTGCGAACGGTGAGTGCCCAGACCCTACATTTTAATGTGGGTCTGGCTCGCCAGGCTATGGGTTTGCCGGACCAGCACTGGGAACAGTCAAGTGGAAAGATCCAGCTGAGTGTGAATGTTTTGTCAGAAACCTTTTCAATTTCAATTTATTTATTAGAGGATAACCCCTTGAGATGTAACATCTCGTTTTCAAGGGGGTCCTCAACATACAACAATAACAATTTAGTGAAGAGGAATGGTTAGGTGTTCTGTCAAATACAGGAAAATACATACGGGAGGCCAGGGGAAAGTTTATTCAATATAAATTAATACACAGGTTTTATTTTACACCTTCTAAATTACACAGAATGGGCATTCTGGCCAATAATTTATGTTGGAAATGTCACACAGAGACAGGAACATTTTTGCATGCACTCTGGGAATGCAAGTTGATACATCCATTCTGGGAAAAAGTCCTAGAACATATAGGAAAGGGGTTAGGTATGACGATACCAACATCTCCAAGGTTGTGCCTGTTAGGAGACAATCCAGAGCTCCCGAATGTGTCAAAGTATGACCTTGCAGTAATAAAAGTAGGAGTTATAACAGCTGCCAGAGTGATTCTCATATTATGGAAAAGTACCTCCCCTCCAGAATTTCAACAATGGTTGCTACTTATGTCAGAGATAGTATCTTATGAGGACATGCTGGCAAGAGTCAATAATGAAAACGAGAACTTTGGGAAGTCATGGGATCGCTTTTTTGCCTATGGTATTGTTGATATGCTATAAGGGGAGGAGGTGCATGCTGTGGCTGCTAAAATTATAACTTTTCTGCATATGTCTTCTCTTTTTGTTTTTTTTATTATTTGCTTTAATATCTGACTCAAAAGGGGACACATCATACACTATCAGTGCTGTTTGTTATATGTTTTATGTTTATATTATTATATATGATTTTATGTTATTGTATGATTCGTACATGAAAACCAAATAAAAAGTTGAATTACAAAAAAAACATACAACAATAACACCAAACACACACACACACACACACTAGAGCTCTTCCTCACTACCAACCTTGGTAGTCTCCCCTTCTTGTCTAATAGAGCTGCACAGTCCCGCCCACAGCTGATGCCGGATGTAAAAATTCAATGCAATTTCTCCATTGACAATTGCGGTGTAAGCCATAAAAACGTAACTGCACGTGGTAGACTTAAAACCAGCTACGGTTGTACTAAGCGATTGTATATGCTCCTATAGACACCAAGAGTTCGTGGGGCACTAACCTTGTTTTGAGATAAATGCCTTTTATTCGCGATCTCTTGGATAAGTACTTCATTACCCACAATCCTGAACAATCCCACAATCCCACAGTGATGCCTCTGATTGGTGGAAAGGCCGTTATGGTCATTCGCCTTATTCACCCGGCTGCGATAACGAGGCTGAGGGGTACACTTGCCATTACACCTCAGTCCAGCAGATGGTGGTGGTAATGCACTCCGTTTGCAAACTGCCGAAAAAAGCTCACCGATTAAAGAAGGGTTCACTGGCCTGTTCTTCTTCTTCAGTGAATTGTTTTTTAGCAGTTTGCAAACGGAGTGCATTACCACCACCATCTGCTGGACTGAGGTGTAATGACAAGTGTACCCCTCAGACTCGTAATGGCCGCCGGGTGAATAAGGCGAATAGTTTGAAACTTTCTCAGCGAAAAATATTGACAAAGATGGCGGAGTTTTTACTGCCTATGGCGAAAATCTTAATGTGATTAAAAACGTTCTTGACGAATATTGGTACTTGGGTTTATACATCACACGAACTTAGTCAGGGCCAATACACTATCAAATAGACCACTGTAAATGTTAGTTTAAACACTCAAACTTTTCAGGTAGGCTAGCACTAGCCGACAGGCTAACCTTTAGCATTTCCGACATTGTATGTCATTACATAATGCAGCTAACATTAGCCTACATGCTGCAACACAGGTATGAAATATATTATGTTTTTAGTGAGTGTCCAAAGGGGTGAAAGCCACTTTATATCGGGTCACATTATTGACTGTTTTGTGTCCGAGAGTCAGTTTGGTAACCCTAATGCTGCTAGCAGTGAAGTGTTAACATTAGCTAGGCTACTGTAGCCTTCGTACTGTATGATTCATATCAATCATTAACCTAGGAATACTTTGTGCATTTAATGAACATTTTGTGTAATAATTCACGGCAAATTAATAAACTGAATATGGTGGTCCAAAAGCAGACCATGCACCAGTCCATGCATCAGCCCGACTGAGCAGTGATGACAGCATAGGATGAGTCAGGTAACGTTACGAAGCACTGCCGTTAACGTTAACCGCTTTCACACACACGATATAAAATACACAATGATAAATATAAAATTCAATATCAAAACACTATTATTTACACGATTACTCCTGAAATAACTGCTATTAACTGCACATTCACTATATAAAAATCACTGTTTGGAGGAAAGGGTTCGCGTGCTGTCGCCGGTTTTGAAATTATTTCGCGCTGGTTCGTGCATTGCTTATATATTACTCAGTGAGGCGCGGTGGTTTATGGGATGAGTAGTTCCTTCGCTCGGAAATGAAAATATGTACACAGTTATGTACCTTTGACTTTTTTTGGATTTTCTCTTCGTTTTTTCACTCGAAATGATATGTTGTATGCTTATGAGTTATGCCGTAGCTGGTTAGCCTAAGACATGCTGTAAAACTCTTTAGATACGGATTTTTCCAAACGTCAATGGGACAAATGAATGGGAATCTTACATCCGGCACCTAACCGCGTTTTGGCTGTGGGCGGGACTGTGCAGCTCTATAAGGGGAGAACCGCCACTCTCGGGAAACTTCCGGTTTCTGAACTGGTTGCAGTTCTTTTTCTGGTTCCACATGAGGGCGCTCACGAATAAGTGCAGACAGCTCTGAGTGCAGAATGAATGGAGGTCTATGGAGCTGTACCCCTCAAATCCACTTTTCTCTGAATATAATTTTTTGCCCAGAAATTTGAATGTTGCATGAAAGAGGGGGCAGAGAAAATACAGACCGCTGAGAATTATATTTTTTGAGTCACTTATTTGATCTAAAAAACCTTTCAAATGCGTCAATGACGTCATTCATTAGCAGCAAGCTAGTGTGTTGTGGGCAACAACGACCCAACCAGTAAGAAATCGAAAGGACGTAAGTACTCGTTCATTCAACTTTTGACCTATAATCCATATTGAGCTTGCAGAAACCACAATCAAATCTTCGATTTTTCAACGACAACCAAGTGAAAGAGACACATTTAGCCGTCTAGCTTCATAGACCCCCATTGTTTTTGCACTTATTCGTGATCGCCCCTAGCGGAACTACAACAGATTGCAGGTACAATAGAGTTAATATAGCCTGGCGGGGCCATCCTATATCATTGAGATGTATAGTCTGGCATCGAATCATTCACCTCGCTTAATCCAAGGGGCGGGCAGAGAGAATTGTCTTTCAAACTGCCTAGGCATGCAATAGGCCAGCGCTACGAACATATCCGTATCCGGTAGGCAAAACGGCAAACACATCCTTCTTAGAAAGGAATGACTTAAGTGCATTGTGTTGCTCAACTTTCAAAGAAAAGCACAAGTCCAACTCCTCCAAAGTTGACGCCAACGCCGATTCAAACAACCGCTCTTCGTTCGCCATAGCCACCTTCCTTGTTGTTCACCGTCACAGGACTGTCATTATCCTGTTAAGCCCGCCTTAAGACTCTCTAACGAAATAGAGCGCTGTGATTGGAGAACATCCATGGTGTTAAGCCAATAGAAATTCCTATGGTTCGATACTAGACGTACAGGCTGAGCAAATTAATTTGCCGCCGCTAGGGTGCGTCTAGATTTCTAGGCTAGAGTTAATAGGGAGTGAACGTAACATTTGGGATGGGCTGTCAGTAGTATGCCATGCCCTTGTTTCAACCCTAGAGGGAGACGTTTTCTCAAAACCAGAGGCATAACAATTGCTCTGGTCAAAACCTCAAAACCAGCTGTATCGTGCTTCTTGAGTCTTGCATCTCGATTTAATAACAGTTGCAAACCTGCTATGCCTTAATACCACACCACAGTGAAAAAGACTGTTATCGTGATTGATTTGTCATTTCACCCTGGGCATAGGTAAAGAAAAAGCTACTTGCTGCTTTGGGGCGTCCTTATGGTACCCTGAGGTTATGTAATACTGGGCCACCCCCACCTCCCTTGACTAACCAAACTCTCACATTGATGATGCTCATTTTAATAACATCCTCAACAACATTTCTACTTTTATTAAAGGCATACAGGTTTGTATCTACCCACTGAAGATACAATGCACAAAAGTATTCGACAATTCTCAAAACACGTGCGCTAGTAGTTCCACTTTTTTTAGAGCTACATCATTTCAACTGTATCCTCCATAAGGGTGTATTCACAGTTTCCGTTTAATTAATTGGATGGGTTTCAATGTCATTCATAAAAGTATTTGTTCCAATTCGACAGATTGTATGTCAATCAAAACATTCTGATAACCATTGGTGCAAATCATCCCTCACCTCCTCATTCTAATGTCATGTGCCCAATCAGATTGTTCCTTTGCTTAGAATGGTTGAATGGAGTGTCCGTCTCTCAGATCTCCTTTCTGATTGGCCAACTCCCGACAAAGCAGGAGGGTTTCTCGGAAGAAACGGGTTTCCTTGTCTGTGTCAGATGTACGACGATGCGGTATTGCAAGTTGAATTATGAAGCAGTTTAAATAAAGAAATCCTAGATTAAATACATTCAAATGTATTTTCCTTTAACGTCAATGAATATCCTTGGATGGTGATTACTAGGAAAGCGCGAGTTTGGTTGTGAGAAGGAAGATCCACTTCCTTGTTTGTTTTGTATTGATTTTAGTGTTAGCCATCGAATAGCTAAACGTTATCTCTGTTAACGTTAGATAGATAGCTGCAAGCCCCTCAGCAAACAGCTTTGTGGCTATGACTGCGGATCTTTTATCTGATTTGGATAGTCGTTTCTTCGCTGACAACCTTCTGACAAGCGAAGACTGGGGTGAGTATTTTTTTTATATAACCCAGACAAATGTGAAATACGTCAGGTCAGTTTGTGTCCTGGATCTCACGTCATTTGAATAGTCGCTGGTAGCTATCGCTAGCTGTTAGCTTGTTTGGTACTAGATAAACCAAGCAACTGAAACGCATGTTCCCACATTTATCTCGGATTTGTAATATCTCCAGATGGATGAAATGAGTAACCTGTCCGTTGTAGCGGAGTCTAATGATCTACAATGTTGCTGAATGAGCAGCGGGTCATAGCACAGTGTTTCAAGACAACCGGATGTGAATCAGTAACGTTAACGTTACGGGAGAGCACTGGGTCGTGTCTGTGCCGCTCGAGCGTCCATATAAGCAGAAATGCAGGTCTTATTGGCATCAGTGACCTTATTTATTCCCGTCATATTAGAGCGTGTGACTGCACTTGTTGTGGACTGTGCGAACCTCAGCAGCTTGGAGGGGTGACGTATAGTTCATCAGCTCAGAATGTCTTTTGCAGCTGCAGAGTTAGTTAGATAGAAAGAACGCAGATGAGACCACTAATGCGACATATGGGTCCATCAGACCAGTCCATCGACCCAAGGGACTCTAGTTAACAAAGCAAAAAGAAAATGAAACAACAATGAATAGATACTTGTATTGAGTGCATTTGTTTCCTAGAAGGCATTGTCCTTCCAAATCATCCCTGTCTATAGTTTTATCTTGGCTTAACCTATGTAAAACTCATATTGACCATTGATGGTCACTGTTCATTAATGACCATGCCTTTTTTGTTACTACTACATTGTATGTGGAGGAAATAAGCTGTCCCAGTGATCGTCATATACCTCAAGGCCTAAAATCTCCTGTTACAGTCTGTGAAAGCCAATGTCTAGCTTTCACTGGACTGCTCAGGTTTCTTTTGTAAGGCCGCACAGAAACCGCTGAACACAGGTTACCCCTTGTCTGGGTGATGATTAAGACTCGGTGATAGGTGATGAATTAAGGACTGGAAGACTGAGTAAAGACTCTGTTCACCCAAACAGGATGTTTTTTGTTTATTGGTCCTTGGCTCAAAAGCCTGGTATCCCATTATAAGGCCCTGACTACACTGTCAGTGTTAATGTGTGTTATAACCTTGACCTGATAAGGTGCTTGGAGAAAGTGTGGCAAAAACAATGTAGGCTAGGCCTACACATTCCCTCTCTTTTTACATAAGGATGTTTTGTCTACCGTTTGCATAGGGCTGTACCACAGATGCAATGTTAATTGTTGTTTTGTAATATAATGTTTTTGTATGTGTTTGTGTGTGTGTGTGTGTGTGTGTGTGTGTGTGTGTGTGTGTGTGTGTGTGTGTGTGTGTGTTTCAGATGCCTGCCTTTACCAATGTGAGAGCATGGAGGAGGGGGAGGAGGGTGATTACAGCGCAGGACTGAAATATAACCCATCGGTATTACTCCCTTTTGTGATTATTTACAGTGCTTCTCAACTGATGTGCTTCACTTTTGTTATCACATTTCTTTCACTTTTTTTTTTTTTTTTGGACCATGTCCAATATGATTTGATCTGATTCTATTATACTCTATGATGTTTTCCATAATTTCCGGAGAACTCGACAGAGCCCGTGCTTTGTCTGAGTGTGTCCACGGTCATACTTTGTGCTTTGTTGAAGGCCTTTTGAGTCACTGACTGACCGATCTCTGGTTCACACTGATAAGGTCACTACAGTTCAGCCTGCACGGCCAAGATAACGAGGCAATGGAGAGAACCAGACAGACAGGAAGGCAGACAGGCAGGCTGCTATGTGAGAAGACAGACAGGCACATGGATAGGCAGACACATCTAGACAGTTAGATATCCAGATAGACAGGCAGATAGGTTAGTAGACAAACCAGTGTTTCCCATACATTGACTTATTTGTGGCCCACCACAATATCAACATTGACCACCATACAATGATTTTCCAGGTTGTACTAAATTGTGCTTAAATCTGGTTAGCATCATAACCACGCTGCGCTAATTTGCTAAAAACTGTTGCATTCAAGTTAATTCTGCAAACCTACCACCACAAATATAATTAAATTATGTGGGAAACACTGCAAAGACAGATAAATGAGTAAAAACATGCTGGATCGGCAGACAGGCATATGAGGTAGACGGACAAGCAAATGGATAGGCAGACAGATAGACAGTACAAATAGGTTAGTAGGCACAGACACATGGACAAACACACAGCTGGATAGACAGACAGACAGACAGACAGACAGACAGGTAGATGAATTGGTAGAGTGTAGATTAGCAGGACACCGGCGCACAGACACGCAGACCCTTATGAGACCCAGTTGAACTGCAGTGCAGGTATAATCCAATGGAGCGTTGCTGCGGATGACTGGCTAATCCCGTCGCTGACCTCGTTCCCTGACCCCTCCCTGCTCTCCCCGCAGTTCCACAATGACCTCGTGCTGACCCTCGATCCCGACAATCCCACGTCACCATGGAAGGACCTCAGCGACAACCTCCTCACAGGTGAGGTCACAAAAGGAAAGATAGGAAGTTTGCCATAAGAGCATACTGGACTTGACTTGGCTATAGTATTGACCATATAAATAGACTCTTCTTGATTTGACTGTAATATTTGTTATATAATACTGTACTTGAGTTGACTATTGGTATTGACCATATAAATAGACTCTACTTGATTTAACTATAAAATTGGCTATATAATTTATTTCACTTGACTATAGTATTGATCATATACACATACTTTACTTGACTCTGCTATAGTATTGGCTAGATAAACATACTTGTGTTGACTTGATTTACTGTACTATTGACTTAGCAGATTGAGGCAATATTAGTGAAGCACCACTGAGACTCCAATGAGATATTATTGTGACGAATGGGGCAGGTTGTTTCTGTAATGTATTATTTTTTTTTATTTATTTTTTTTTAAATGTATTTGTATTTTATTAGTGTTCGGAATCTCACATACACCTATTAAAATTTTTCAGATTCTATGTCAAAAACAATATACTTATTCTCTTACTTATTCACATATGTGTCTGTAATGTGACTTCTGACATATAGCCTGATAGATAACAGTATCCGTAAGTGAACCCGCCCCTGTGAACTTACTCGGCCTGTTGTAGACTTCCTGTGCGGAGCTGGGCGACTAGGGTGATCTGAGGAGAAACTAGGCCATGGAGGTGTTGTTCATATCGCTCCGTTGAGATAATGCATGCTGACACTCTGCCCTGAAGCCCCCAGCAGGGCAGGCAGCTACTGGGCTGGTGTATTACAGTCATTAGCTATGTGGGTCATGCCTGGCACTGCTGAGAGAATCGCTTTGAATCTGGTCTCAATCGGACTTGAATCTGGTTCGTACTGCTGCCAGATTAAAAGGGATTCACAGGGTGTTTTCCCTCTTGAGTTCTGTCTTAATTATGGGCCATTAGAAGAGGAAGTGTCTCGTGTCAATACAGACCCTGTGCCATGTCTGTTAGGCACACATATAGGTGAGGATCACATCGGCCAGCGGCAAACGTAACGCAACGCTCAGACCATAATAAGTTTTATCTCGTTCCTAAGCAACACAAACGGTTTGTCAATTGAATACGCTCGCGTTACGCTTTGAAAGTTGAAACAAAGTTCAATGCTCCGCTTGTTCAACGCTAGCGTTACGCCAGCGTTACGACCGTTCCGCTGCCGAACCATAGAGAACAATAGGAAACCTGCCGCTTGCCGCTGGCTAATGTGATCCCCGTCATAATCTTATAAAACAATTTTTGGTTTTACCAAATAGTTTGCAATCTCATAAGTGCTAGAATGTTCTACGGAGTTAAATTGATTTGTTATGATGTAGCGATGGCCAGCAATTCAAAAGAGTTGTTTTGTGGCTCTTCTCTACGGAACAGTGTTTTTTTGTTTTACTGTAAATAGATAAGTCAGTCTTGTTGCATGATGGCGGCTAATGCTTTCACCATTTGTGTCTTTCTGCAGGTGATATGCCTGTTGTCAAGGAGGAAATGACCTTAACACAGCCTCTGCCTGTCGACATGCGTAAGTGTGTGTGTGTGTGTGTGTGTGTGTGTGTGTGTGTGTGTTTTCAGTCTGAACTGAATCCCGTTAAAACAGTCAGGAGATAGTCAATGCACAAGTCCCATTCAGCCCCACCTTGAATATAGTTTATGTTAGGCAGTGTACAGACCTTGACATGTTGTAAAACCAATTCCTAGCTAAGTGTGTATCTGTAAGTCTATGTCTATGCTGTCTGTAGCCGTACAGAACGTTGTAAGCTTATTGTAAGTGGTTTATTCAGTTATCATACAACACTTAACTACAGTACATGTCTCATCAAAACCACCAACACAACTCAGAATATGATTGCTATAATGGGAGCATTCGTGTGTGTGTGTGTGTGTGTGCCATGATGACTCAGTCAGTCCGATTGGTCAGATTAATCATTGATGACTAAATATTAATGATTAATTCTTGAAGATGTGGTTTGTAGGAGGCCAGTAGGTTCGCTTGTTCCTGTGTGTGGGAAGAGTGTGTGTTGAGTGTTTGCTATTTGTCATGTGTGTGAGAAGAGTGTGTTTTAATGTGGTTAAGAGTGTGTTTGTGTGTTTACAGTGTTTCAGGTGAAGGCGGAGCCTCCTTCACCTGGCTCTTCCCCAGGTTCAGACGTTCCTTCTCCAGACACACAGGTGTGTGTGTGTGTGTGTGTGTGCGTGCGTGTGTGTGCGTGCGTGCGTGTGTGTGTGTGGGCGTGTGTGTGTGCGCGCGTGTGTGTGTGTGTGTGTGTGTGCGTGCGTGCGTGCGTGTGTGTGTGTGTGTGTGTGCGCGCGTGTGTGTGTGTAGGCAGGGCTGTACAGTGCGACATATATGTCGCACATGCTACAAAAAAAATTGTTTGTGCGATGGATGATTTACCAACGTAGCACTGGTGCTACAGTAGGCCTATACAGTTTTGCTTATGGCAATACAATGCATGCGTGTGAGACTGACAGGGAGGCTACAGCAATTACCTTCTACTGTGATCAGTGCAACTGGCTACACCAGATGTCATAGCGGCGCGTAGGCTACGTAAAAACAAAAAATAGACCCGTCTTCTGTTTTTGCACGTCGCGAACGGAGCTCTTCGTTACGCGCCCAGTGTAGGCTCCCGGTGAAACGCTTGTTTGTTTGTTTGAGGTGCGTATGTATAGACTACTTTTGTGAGAGGGGAATCGATGTAGGCTACTTTGATTTCAGCTTATTTGCAGTCTACGCGATTAAAAACTATGTCTACTTGTTTGTAGGCATAGTATCCAAACAATCCAACTCCAAATCAAACAACACCTTAATTATCCTCGCGAATCAAACAAGTGATATGTTTAGCCTAAAGCGAAAGTATCTTCCGACCGGGCCGGGCTGAGGTGATTAGATTAGGCAAGCAGAGGTAGAAGTTTGTGGCAATCGCCTTGTTGCTTTGCATTTTTAGTTCAGTTTAAAACGAACAACTTATCCAAACAACACCATTCAGATCTAAAACTTAGAAGAAAAAAGTCCACCGGGACGTTCGCTTCTATCTGTCAAATTTGAGCCCACTCCATGCGCAACAGTCTCGCTTAGTGCTTAATAACCTTTACAAGATCGGTTCCGAAAAAACCTTCACGACACTTTAATTAGCCTACGACTGCGTTAGCCACAGACCTTCAGCTATCTTTAGTAGGCTACCTATTGTAGCCTATGTGTATGGAACAGTCTAGGGATGCATTTGACATGTCAGTTAGCCTACTCATTTGCACCACTGGTTAGATGTAATTAGGGTATTTCACTCGTGCAATGACAATAAGGTTGAATGTAGGGTTACACTAATCTAAAAACTTAGAAATATGAACTAAACGTGAATTAAATCTTAGTGGAATAAAATCTTCAGCATATCTTGTACTTATTCAAAAATAAATGAACTGACTTCCAATCCATGAATAAGAAAAATTAACAAAAAATCAATGTCATGACCTGTCTTCCTGATACCCATTGAAAAGTCTAACTGCATGGAACTGTCATGGATTGTTTTTTTGTTTTTACAAAAACACAACAACCAAATAACATATCATGCTGATAGCTTTTGTTCATCTCAAACACAATGTAGCCAGGTGAGATGTTTACAACTACATGACCTTTTATCAATCCAGTTGCAGTAGGCCTAGATCCCAAACACAATTGATGAACTGTGATGAACTGATTGTTTTTAGAGATTTTAGAGGTTTTATATCGATGCTACAGAATTTGTGGCTGGTGCTACAAAACTTTTAACCTCTGTAGCACCAGTGCTACTTGCAAAAAAAGTTAACGTACAGCCCTGGTGTAGGCGTGTGTGTGTGTGTGTGCGTGTGTGTGTGTGTGTGTGTGTGCGTGCGTGCGTGCGTGCGTGTGTGTGCGTGCATGCACACACACATTTGCACCTCCCAGGCACTGTGTTTTCACGCCTAGTTGCAGCTGTGTAAACGCTCGTCTCACTCAATCCTCTCCTCTACTTTCTCTCTCTCTGCCTCTTGCTTTTTCTCTCACATTACCCTCCTTCTCTCTTTTCCTCTCTCTCCCTCTCTCTCTCACTCTCTTTCTTTCTCTCTCTCTCTCTCTCACCTCTCTTTCTCCCTCTCTTTTTCTCTCTCTCTCTCTCTCCCTCCCTTTCTCTCGCTCTCCCTCTCTCTCTCTCCCTGCCTCTCCCTCTCTCTCTCTCTCTCTCTCCCTCTCTCTCCTACAGATCACAGTGAAAGGGGAGAACCCCCCGACCCCGCCCTACATGTTTGGGGATGTCCTGTCTCCCCCGCTGAGCACCATGGAGGTGACGGTGGCGACCCCCCCACAGCCACAGCCCCCCACCCTGCCCACAGGGCCCAGCCAGCCCCTTCCCCCAGTGCAGCCTCCAACCCTCAGCCAGCCCCAGCCCCTGGCCAGCATCGACCCCTCCACCCAAGCCACAGGTAGCTCTCACACACACACACTCACTCACTCTCACACACCCACACAAACACTCACACCCAAACACTCACACACACACACACACACACATACACACACATACTCACAGAAACACACAAACACAAACACACACACACACACACACACACTCACGTACACACACACACACACACACACACTCACTCACTCTCACACACACACACACTCACACAAATACTCACAGAAAAACACACACACACTAACTCACCCTCACACACAAACACTCACACACAAACACTCACACACAAACACTCACACACACACACTCAGTGTGTGACTGACTTGGTCAGAGGACATCACAGACCCTTAACTCAGAGGAGGCCACATGGCTTTGAAGTGCTGACAGAGCACCTACTGGTGTCCTAAGGCTGAAGGGGACACTTTCATACCTCACAGTGTGTGTGTGTGTGTGTGTGTGTGTGTGTGTGTGTGTGCGTGTGCGTGCGTGTGCGTGCTATGCACCTACTGGTGTCCTAAGGCTGAAATGGACACTTTCTTGACTTTCTGGCCTTTGAATTTGCATTTTCAGCTTCTCCCGTTATACTCCATACCACGCACCGCACACGCACACACACACACACACACACACGCTCCTTATGGGATTTTACATGAGCGTTATCCAGTTTGCCCACTTCCTGACTCATACCTCACATTCTGTGTGTGTGTGTGTGTGTGCTGTAGTCTGCCGAGTCAGGTTTCATTATGTAACTCTGAAGGGAAAGGAATGGGAGAGAGAGAGAAAGCGGGGGTGGGAGGGTAACGTCAAGGTTTGTTCCGGAGGGACAAGTGCTGAGTTTTTGATAGCATCTAGTTTCCTGTGTGTGTGTCTGTGTGTGTGTGTGTGTGTGTGTGTGTGTGTGTGTGGCGGCACAGTCAGTGTTCTAATGAGGTTGTTAGAATACAGTTTCTGTGAAATGTAACACATTTTCTCTCATGATGCCACAGCTTTGTATAGAACTTGCTGGAATGTATCAACAATTTGCTAAAGTTTGCTTTCAGAGGAGAAAGCTAGTTTAAACATGTCAGTAGTCACTTTCAGAGGAGGGAGCTAGTTTAAACATGTCAGTAGTCACTTTCAGAGGAAGAAGCTAGTTTAAACATGTCAGTAGTCACTTTCAGAGGAAGAAGCTAGTTTAAACATGTCAGTAGTCACTTTCAGAGGAAGAAGCTAGTTTAAACATGTCAGTAGTCACTTTCAGAGGAAGAAGCTAGTTTAAACATGTCAGTAGTCACTTTCAGAGGAGGAAGCTAGTTTAAACATGTCAGTTGTCACTTTCAGAGGAGGAAGCTAGTTTAAACATGTCAGTAGTCACTTTCAGAGGAAGAAGCTAGTTTAAACATGTCAGTAGTCACTTTCAGAGGAAGAAGCTAGTTTAAACATGTCAGTAGTCACTTTCAGAGGAGGAAGCTAGTTTAAACATGTCAGTAGTCACTTTCAGAGGAAGAAGCTAGTTTAAACATGTCAGTAGTCACTTTCAGAGGAAGAAGCTAGTTTAAACATGTCAGTAGTCACTTTCAGAGGAGGAAGCTAGTTTAAACATGTCAGTAGTCACTTTCAGAGGAGGGAGCTAGTTTAAACATGTCAGTAGTCACTTTCAGAGGAGGAAGCTAGTTTAAACATGTCAGTAGTCACCTCTTCTCTCTGCATTTCTTTATTCTCATTCTCTGTGTTCTCTCTCTCCCTCCATCTGATCCATCTATCCCCTATATTTATTTTTCTTTTCCCTTCTCCTTCCCCTCTCTCCCTCTTCCTCTCTCTCTCTTCCTCTCTCATCCTCTCCCTCTCTTCTCTCTCTTCCTCTCTCTCTCTCTCTCTCTCTCTCTCTCTCTCTCTCTCTCTCTCTCTCTCTCTCTCTCTCTCTCTCTCTCTCTCTCTCTCTAGTTATTCCATGTGTGGGGAATCTGAAGGCCAGCTCCATCCTGAGCAGTAAGCCTCCCATCCAGCCGAGGCCAGTGTGCGTGGCCGCTCTGCCCGTTCCCCAGGCACCCAGCCCAGCTAAAGCCCTCATCCTGCAGGGACAGAGCCGACCAGGTAAACACACACACACACACACACACACTCACTCGTGTGTACACACACACACACACACACACACACACACACACCTCATGTGTGTACACACACACACACCCACACACACACACACACACACACACACACACTCATGTGTGTACACACACACACACACACACTCATGTGTGTACACACACCCACACACACACACACACACACACTCATGTGTGTACACACACACACACACACACACACACGTGTGTGTACAGACACATTTCAATACCTTTATTTGTGTTCACATTTTACAGTAGATTTCATTGAACACAAACAATCTTAGATACCAGCATTGTAAACCCAGTAGCCTATGTACACACACACACACACACTCATGTGTGTACACACCAGGGATGGAAATTAAATATTTTTTCTACCTGCCACTGTGGCTGGTGGATTCCAAAATCTACCAGCCACTCAACTTTTTTACCAGCCACTAGAGAAACGGCATGAAAATGTGATATCATGATTATAGTAGGCTACCCAAAATGATCACGGTAATCTGCATTATTGCAATATGACTAAAATGTGCTGAGTTTTGCCCTAAACCTGTCCTCCAAGCACAGTAGCAACAAAACTAAAGGTCAACAGAACCACATTCATATGCTATAGTGTCTTGTCATAAAAGTGGTGTGGCTCCTTTAAGACTCTGTTTGTGTGAGTTCTGGAGCATCCTATAATCCAACTCTCCAACTTGATCTAACTATAGTGTACATCATCTGATTTAAATATTTACAAGTATCAAGGCTATATTTAAGATTTAGCATTTATTTTCTATTTGGCCCGTAATGAAATCATGCTCTGAACAATTTAAGCACAGCTCAGCTTTAAGAAACGTAATATGCATGCTTAGCATTTTGTGAAACTACATTGGAAAAAACTCTGGTTGTACAGTTATCGAGGCGACATTTATTTTGTATTTGGCCTTATCATATATGACAAAATCCCAACGTTGGAGACCGTGTAGACATTTGCTTCAATTTCAAAACCGGATTACTCGGGAACGGCTATAACTTGTATAAGGGAATGCTTTACACCTTTGCGTTCGGTAAGTTCTGCTGTTTATTCTGATACGGTTTGTAATTTCTTTGAATTAAAAGTTTGTGAGATATTCCATCACGACGAATGGGTGTGGAGATGTCCGTCTGTCTGCCTCATAGGTCTAAATAGCAGCGTGTCGCGGGCCGGATTAAAATACCTAGGCCTACGGGCCAATTCAAAAGAGAACTATTTACGTGAGAAATATTAGCCTGTGAAGATATAATGCAGATCCACAGATCTCACTAGATTTATGTCTATGCAGTCATCCTGAAATAATCTAGCAGTGGCACATGAAAGCATAGTGACAGTTTCTTAATGGTAGTGAAGTGAAAGTGAAGCGTTGCACCAGTGCCTATAGGCTATGCTGCGGTGGCGGCTCACTACGAGTTGTAGAACTTCAAATCAGCGCGATTTACCCTTATAGGCTGGTAACGTTAGGCTACATGATCCCTACAGACACTTTATTATTTTTAACCGTCAATAAGTATGAAAATTAGACCGGATCTGACTATTTGTGGTACGCTAGCTCTACCCGCCACAGTGGCTGGTAAGTTGACCAAATTCACCCGCCAGCGCACAAAACTACCCGCATTTGGCGGGGGGCGGGTGGTTAATTTCCATCCCTGGTACACACACACACACACACACACACACACACACACACACGTGTGTGTACACACCCACACACACACACGTGTGTACACATACACTCACACAAACGCAAACACAATTTACTCTTTCCTGCTTGCCCACGAGCTAACATGCTCGCATTCAGTTAATTGCATGTATACCCCTACACACACCCCTACATGCTCTTGCTTACACACACACACACACATACACACACACACACACACACACACACACACACACACACACACACACACTCACCCTCACGTACATCCTCATTCACTCACAGAATTGCATAGCAGTTCACACAAACTTGCTCACATTGAATCCCCCACCCCCTCCACCCCAACCCCCCCCACCCACACACACACACACACACACACACACACACACTCACTCTCTCCCTCCCTCAAACGCGCCTAAGAATGTGCATACACGCAGTAGCTGCTTTTGTTTTTGCCAAGTTCAGAGATGTCTCAGTGAGACTAATTGACATACACACACTCAGACATGCACACACACACAAACACACACACACACACAGACATGCACACACTCACAAACCCAAGACACCTAAGCTCACTTCCGCCCCAGCTGGTATTGTTCTTATCGCCGTTGGCCAGGTTCAGATGTCTCGGTGAGACTAATTGGACTTAACGAGCAGCCAGTGCTGGTTTCCTGAGTTGGGGTGGATGTGGTGAATTTAATGTGGACAGGACAGGACAGGGGTATTAATCGAGCGTCTTGTGGCAGACTTCAAACATACACAATCACGATACACACACACACACACACAAGCACACATACAAACACACACTCACACGCATGCCCACACAGAGTCAACAAAAGTGCTTGTGTCCTTTTACAGTGGTCAGTAATTGTCCGCGTTAACCCTTTACTCTTGAGTGGTTGTTAATTGTCCGTTTTAACCCTTTCCTCTCCCAGTGGTCAGTAATTGTCCGCGTTAACCCTTTACTCTTGAGTTGTTGTTAATTGTCCGTTTTAACCCTTTCCTCTCCCAGTGGTCAGTAATTGTCAGTTTTAACCCTTTCCTCTGAGTGGTCAGTAATTGTCCATTTTAACCCTTTCCTCTGAGTGGTCAGTAATTGTCCGTTTTAACCCTTTCCTCTGAGTGGTCAGTAATTGTCCGTTTTAACCCTTTCCTCTCCCAGTGGTCAGTAATTGTCCGTTTTAACCCTTTCCTCTCCCAGTGGTCAGTAATTGTCCGTTTTAACCCTTTCCTCTCCCAGTGGTCATCTCTCCGTCCGTCTGTCTGGGCTCCGCTCCGGCCATTGTCAAGATGGAGCCCGTATCTCCCAGCATGCCTCACTGCGCTAACGCTGCTACGCTACCGGGTAGCAAGCCCATCATCCCTGCAACAGCACTGCCTGGCAACACAGACATCGACGTGAGTAACACCCCAGTCAGCTGTGTTGTTGTTTTTAATACGGATGCCATTCATTAAAGGTGCTGTGTGGAGTTTTATTTTTTTTTGTGTGTCTAATTTTCCAAAGTATTTAACGACGACCTGCACATTTCACAGAAATGTGCACTTAAAAAGTCATGTGCTGTGTGGAGTTTTATTTTTTTGTGTGTCTAATTTTCTAAAGTATTTAACAACAACCTGCACATTTCACAGAAATGTGCACTTGAGAAGTCATGGAACGGAACCCTGACCTTTGTCGCTCCGCCCTGCTCGCAGATGAAGGTTCTAAAGAGGCAGCAACGGATGATCAAGAACCGCGAGTCCGCTTGCCAGTCGCGCAAGAAGAAGAAGGAGTACCTGCAAAGCCTGGAGGCCCAGCTGAGGGAGGCTCAGCTGGAGAACCAACGGCTCCGGCGCGAGAACCAGGCCCTGAGAGAACGCCTCGGCTGCAAGGAGGTAGGAGAACCCTGTGGGGGTAGAGGGGTCTTGGGAGGAGAACCCTGAGGACAGAGAGAGAGAGAGAGAGAGAGAGACACAGAGACAGACAGAGAGAGAGAGAGAGATAGGGCTGTCACTTTTGTGAAAAAATCCTGTTCGATTCTTGAGACATAATTGTTCATTGAATCGATTGTAAAATCGATTTTTCATGTCTAAAGACGTTTCAATTTTCAACAGGAAATATAGGCCAATCCACGAACAACTAACAGGCATTAGGACGAACGTAAAGGGGGTGCTTGAATACGCACAAGCCAGCAATATTTCTGATGATTTCTTGGCGTGAAGTTTCGTGCACAATGACAAACAGGAGTGCAACATTCTCGAAAAACAATAAGCAGAGTGGACTGCCATAACATCAGTGAAAAACATTACTGCAGGCTTCAACGTGGCTGCGTTTACAATTAGAAATGTCAAACAAATTCTGCCTACGTAGAACTCACGACTGCACAGTTTGCATACCGCTTTGTCCTTCTCCATAGTTTGATATACCCAAATACCGAAGTGCTTCCATATCGAACTCCTCAAGTTATTAGGGCCTATCACTCGTCTCTCTCATGTCGCAGAGGTTGATTGCGTTGTCCTCAATTCTTTGGCAAAACACCAGCAGCACAGCAGCCGTTTGAAACAGCTGTTTCCGGTGCGTAAAATTGGTGGGAATTTTCGTTTTAGCTTTCGCAATGCTTACTGCTTGTTTGTGAGTTTTGTTACATCTAGATTTTTTATTTGTTTAATTCGTTTAAAATGAATAGTGTACATATTTGGTTAAAATCGATTCCCTATTTTAGTTTTCGAAACTTGTGTTGGTTGGTCCAATCGATTGTGCAATCGATTTTCGAACGTAAAAAGTGACAGCCCTAGAGACAGACAGACAGACAGACGGACAGTACATCATGAATACAATAATAATACAGGAATACAGGAATAAACCTAACCAATCTGAATAAAACCCACAAATTCATGAAGGCAACCTACATTACGCAATGGCAAAATGAAATTCACTCCAACAAAAAACTGGGCAGCTACTGTCAATTAAATAGAGAATACAAACTAGCAAATTATCTTGTAACACTGAAACAACCTCAAAAAACGTGTCTTACAAAATACAGATGGGTGACCATAAACTCCAAATAGAAATAGGACGCCATAAAAAATCATGGCAAGAAAAACATCAACGCCTATGCAAGTACTGTGACACAATGGAGATTGAAGATGAAATACATTTTCTGCATAGGTGTCCCATTTATCAATTACTGAGAAATGACTTCTATGCAAGATTTAGTAGACACAATAACTAGATAACTAGATGCTAGTTCCAAAATGAAAATCCTCATAGGAGAGGACACAAAGACAATTGAGCTAGCAGCTCAGTTTGTGTATATGTGCCACAAATTAAGGTTAGAAAGCACATACGCAAGAACAGATTCTCTCACCTCTCCACCACCTTAAATCCTATTCAATCCCATCTCATCTAGAACTATAATTTCTAATCTTATTATTATTATTATTATTATTATTAGTATTATTATTTCATTTCTTATCATTTATTTTATCAATTTATTTTATTATTATTTTCTTTATATTTATTTACTTTTTTTATTTGTTTATTCTTACTTATTTTCATGCTCTTTGTTTCCTCACTAACATACTTATGATTTGTATGCTTTGACAACACAAGTGCTCTTGTCATGTCAATAAAGCTTTTTTTGAATTTGAATTTGAGACAGAGAGAGAGACGGAGAGACAGAGAGAGAGCAGACCCAGTAGCTGCATTCTAATCTAGAGCAGGATTGTCCCAGGTGTCTGAGAGGCTCCCACTGGGCCGTTGGCTGGTTAATTGGAGGAGACGCTTCCCACAGGACACACTGCTCAGGGAGCACAAAGCCTGGCCCAGAGAGCCACCGCTGGGCCCTGCTGATGCCCGCTTACAGAGAGAGATGGTGTCAGCACGGTCCAGACCGAATGAACCTGCCTGAATGAGGGCGGTTAGGTTGGGGGAAAAAAGGAGAAAAGGCTTCGCTTTCAATAATCTTTTTATTGCACAGAGACACGCTTTTGCGTAGTGCCTTCTTCGATGTGCTGAAGAGAATGAATGTTGCACACCAATCTTAAATACCCACACACCCAAACACCTTTTCTCCTTTTCAGATTAGGTCTAAGTTTGGCCCAACAAAAAAAGACAAAAAAGACAAAAAAAGAGTCTGGGTAAAGCCTGCTCCTACCCTTGAATCCAGACAGAATGAATGGGGGGGTGGTGGTTGCTGGCCTTGACTGTCTGACAGAGCGCTGTGTATTCATTGTGGAAAAAGATTCACTTGTTAAAGATGAATACATGTGATCAATGCTGTACTTCTCTTGATCTGTATACCGTAGGTAGTCTAGTGTTGTTCTGCAAGTGATGGTTCAGTGTGCGTGCCTGTGACTGTTTGAGTTTTGGGGCTTTTTTTTGTTTCTATTTCGATTTGTTTGGTTTGGTTCAGACGCCTGACACTCTTGACGCCTGTTTGTGTGTTGCGGTGGCAGGGAGGGGAATCCAACAACAACAAGAGGGCGGTGTGTGTGATGGTGGTGCTGCTCTTCATCACCTTTAGCTTCGGCCCCGTCAGGTACCATTGCTCTCCTTTACCTGTCTGTCTGTCCGCCTGTGTGTGTGTCTGTCTGCCTGTGTGTGTGTCTGTCTGTCTGTCTGTCTGTCTGTCTGTCTCTCTGTCTGTCTGTGTCTGTCTGTCTGCCTGTCTGTGTGTCTGTCTGTGTGTCCCTGAATTCCACAAACATATTCTGACATTAACAACCGGTCAGGTTTTGCTCTCTTTCTCATGCGAGTCTCTCTGTGTTGCACATTTCTTGCTCATGATTCCTTAAGGGCAGCCTCCTACTAACCCTTAAAGGTGTAGGTTTTTGAACATTCTAACACAAGATTCCGTTCCGCAACAATTCAAGGTTCTAAAATTCTATGTTGAATTCAATGAACCCAGATATTCTTTAGAACGTTCATTTTCCAACATTCTTTAAGGGTTATCATCAGCTGCATCAGTACTCCAGGTTAAAGAGTGACCACTCATCCGCTACATCAGTACTCCAGATTAAAGAGTGACCACTCATCCGCTACATCAGTACTCCAGATAAAAGAGTGACCCCAGAGTGTGTGTCGTCTCTCTCTCTCCCTCAGCATCACGGACAGGAAGTTGGAGTCGGCCTTGCAGGACAGTTTGTCCGCCCACACGGGGAGGCACCTGCTGGAGTTTGAGGACGAGCAGGAGCTCAACCAATCCCGCGTCAGCGTGAGGGCGCCGCCGGCCGAGGGGACACTCGCCGAGGAGGAAGGGGGTCAGGACAGGTGGGGGGCGGACACTGACCCCTACCAGTTCAGGTGCGCCAGTCTTCCAAACCCACCTGGTGGCATACGCAGTGTAGCCCACGGTGTTCATCACAGGTCTTATGGAAGGCTATTGTGTGGTGTCTGATTTTTGCATGATGCTAGGCGACAGTAACCTGACCCTAGCCAGATGAATTTCGCTCCGCCTAGCTCCACTCATCCATCTGGAACCGATCCATTGAAGTGTTGCTTCAGAAGGCTGGGCCTAATCAAAAAATGCTTGCATATGATTGAATAAGCCACTTGTCCGTCATCTATTGATGTGCTACTTCAACCACTCACATTGAAGCCAACCCGTGACGCTGATAACAGTCTCAGTCGCTTCTATGCTATGTCACATCTATGAAACTCCCGCCCTGCGTCCTGATTGGCTGTACAATAAAGTCGGTTGCAGAAATCACTCTCAATGGAAGAGGTCCCAGATGGATGTGAGTGAAGCTAGGCAGAGCTAAGCGGAACGAAATTCATCTGGCTAGGGTCAGGTTAAGGCGACAGAGTGCTTTGAAAGACACTGTGAATAATTTAATTTATTCATCTGTTTATTTACTTCTTTCTCAACAATGTGTGTGTGTGTGTGTGTGTGTGTGTGTGTGTGTGTGTTGTGTGTGTGTGTGTGTGTTTGTTGTGTGTGTGTGTGTGTGTTGTGTGTGTGTGTGTGTGTGTGTTTGTTGTGTGTGTGTGTGTTTGTTGTGTGTGTGTGTGTTTAGGAACCTGAGTAGTGTGTTCAGCGACATGAAGGATTTGGTTCTGCAGGACATTGACCGCTACTTCAACTCTCCTGACTGCAGACAGTTCAACCGCTCCGAGTCCCTCAGGTATACACACGCAAACACACAAGTGCACACACACACACACACACACACAAACACACAAGCAAGCAAACACACACACACACTGCTGATGCTGATTTGTGTGTGTTCTGCTGCAGGCTTGCTGATGAGCTGCGAGGCTGGGTGCATCGCCACCAGATCGACCGCACCAAATCTGGAGGGAAGCCCAAGATAGTCAAAAAGCCCAAAGTAGCACAGGTACGTATGCCCAACTCCCACACACACACACCCACTGCCTCTGCAGGATGTGGTCGTTCAAAAAGCCCCAAGTCGCACAGGTGTCGCATCAAACCACCGCACAGTCACCCGCTTCCTCAACAGGATACCACCTTCTCACTTCTTCTCACGATCAACAACATTTACACTCCACCAGACGTGTAACCAGATTTACACTCCACCAGACGTGTAACCAGATTTACACTCCACCAAAGGTGTAAAAGTACAGCTACACAAAGTAAAAGTCCTGCCACGTTTTTTTGTTACAGTCATTTACTTAATCAGCTGATTCTAATTAGCAATTAGCACAGCTCTTTAGCCAGGTAGAGCGGCTAATTAGCGAAATCACCTGTGCTTAGTGCACAGGTAGAACCAATACATGGCAGGAGTTTCACTTTTTACATCTCTGCACTCCACACATTTACACCTACTGATTAACTAAACGCATGACGTAGCTCACCAAGGGCATCAGATTGCTCTAACATCTCACATCACACATCACATCACTCTAACGTCATCACACACACACACACACACACACACACATCAGATCACTCTAACATCATCACACACACATCAGATCACTCTAACATCTCACATCACACAATCAGATCACTTTAACGTCATCACACACACACACATCAGATCACTCTAACATCATCACACACACACATCAGATCACTCTAACATCATCACACACACACACATCAGATCACTCTAACATCATCACACACACACACACACATCAGATCACTCTAACGTCATCACAAACACATCAGATCACTCTAACATCTCACATCACACAATCAGATCACTCTAACGTCATCACACACACATCACATCGCTCTAACATGTTACATCAGATCTGAACAGGTAGCCCAGTTTGACAGAGCACTGGCGGCAAGTGTTGCTCATAGACAGTAAGGTGTTTGGCCCCAGCAAGTGTTGCTCATAGACAGTAATGCGTTTGGCCCCAGCAATATGGAGGCCGCGTTCACGTATACCACCTAATAGAACTCAACGGTCGATGCGGTATCTAGCTTTCTGATATCTTTGTGGTCGCTTTGGACAAAACCATCTGCTAAATACCATAGTGCTACTAATAAGTACTATCAGAATAAATGCTTGTGCTATTTAAGTATAATCTATGGTAGAGAGACCTGAGGATATGCTGATATGGGACTGAGATGGTTGTGGTAGTTAATGTAACCGGTTCAGCTCTATGTTAATTATTTTATCTTGTGCTGCTTTGTGTAAATTACTGCAACCAGTGCTGCATCTCTGTACACTTATGTCCTATGCAGATTACACATATTTTTTGTTGTCCAAGATGGTCTTTTACGGAACCACACATTGTCCAAGACAAATTTCCCTTTTGGGACAATAAAGTATATATCATCATATCGACATCATCATTACATTTTTGACCATTGGCCAGATTACAAGATCATGTAGCCTTCTCGCCACGTCGCTGGTCGTTACTTTACATAATATGTAAAATAACGACCAGCAGCGACGCGGCGACAAGGCTACATTTATCCTTGAAAACTTGGGAACAACTTGTTCCCAAGTTTTCATATTCGGGCCCGACACTGGAAATTTGTCGGCTATGACAAAATCGCGGAAAAATCGTCTGAAATGGTGTAATCTGTATAGGCCATTCAATGATTGGCTGAAATGGTGTAATCTGTATAGGCCATTCGATGATTGGCTGAAATGGTGTAATCTGTAATCTGTTGATGATTTTCCCCCAGCAGAAAACTCAGCACAAGAAGACCAACTTCTCCCGATACCTTCCCATTCAGGCACACAGATCCATTGAGAGGTGACAAAAAACTCCCAGTTATATCCCAATAATGTAGCTTCAGATGGCTAGCTTCTCTATTGACTCCTGACCTTGTGGCCCTGCCTTCACAGCCAGCTGCAGGTCTTCCCAGGTCCTGAGATTAGCTACAGCGATTTCCTGGACGCCATCGACCGACGCGAGGACACCTTCTACGTGGTGTCCTTCAGACGGGTGAGGCGCTGAACTCTGACCCCACCCCTGCTGTCTCGTAGGACATTGTGTATAATAATCCCCACCCCTGCTGTCCCATTGGATGTTGTGTATGTTTATATCCACCCCTCCAGTCCCTGCTGTCCAATTGGATGTTATGTGTATCAATCCCGCCCCTCCCGTCCCATGCAATGTTGTGTGTTATGCCCCGCCCCTCATTTCCCATTGGATGCTGTGTGTATCAATCCCGCCCCTCCTTCTCCATTAGATGTTGTGTTTATCAATCCCGCCCCTCCTTCTCCATTAGATGTTGTGTGTATTAACCCCGCCCCTCCTTCTCCATTAGATGTTGTGTGTATTAACCCCACGCCTCCTTCTCCATTAGATGTTGTGTGTATTAACCCCGCGTCTCCCTGTTTCACAGGATCACCTGCTGTTGCCCGCCATCAGTCACAATAAAACGTCGCGGCCCAAGATGTCTCTGGTCATGCCTGCCATGTCCGTCAACGGTGAGCTGCTTCTTCTGGGCATTATGTGTTCTGTTTGGTGGACACTTACAAATACAGATAAAGTGGATTCATTGTTTTACTGCATGGCTTTTTAAAATGTTTTTTTAATGCCTGTTCCGCAGAGGTACGCAAAATTATTTATTATTTATTTATACGATTACTCGATTAATCAATTAAATAATCGCTAGAATACTCGATTCCAAAAAGAATCGATAGATGCAGCCCTAGTAGGGTTAGAGTTAATGTATGTTCCGTAGAGGTAGGGTTAATGTATGTTCCGTAGGGTTAGAGTTAATGTATGTTCCGTAGAAGTAGGGTTAATGTATGTTCCGTAGGGTTAGAGTTCATGTATGTTCCGTAGAGGTAGGGTTAATGTATGTTCCGTAGAGGTAGAGTTAATGTATGTTCCCTTCTTCCTTTCTCTTTCTTACTCCCTCTCTTTCTCTCTGTCTCTCTCTCTTCCCTCTCTCTATCCCTCCATCCCTGCAGAGTCTCTATATAACTCATCTGGAGGCTACGAGATGATGATGCAGGTGGACTGTGAGGTGATGGACACGCGCATCGTCCCCATCAAGGCCTCGGCCGTTCCCCCGTCCCTGCGCGACCCGCCCCGGCCTCCTCCCGCCCACCATCACCACGGCAACCACACCTCCCTCAAGGGCCGTCACCACGCCAACGGGGCCGCGTCGCCCCGGCAACCCTTACCTGTGAGGAGGAGGGGCTACCTCCTCAGCCAGGAGGGAGCAGAAGTGTGAGGAAGAGAGCGATGAGAAGTAAACGTGCAAGAGTGAAAAACAGAGTTTGTTTTGGCAACGCAGGATGGAAAGAAATCCTGTGGATTTAAAAAGTGAAGGTTGCTCAAGACTTAAAAAGAAAAGTGTTTTTTTT
This sequence comes from Alosa pseudoharengus, assembly GCF_046254945.1. Classification (NCBI taxonomy): domain Eukaryota; kingdom Metazoa; phylum Chordata; class Actinopteri; order Clupeiformes; family Clupeidae; genus Alosa; species Alosa pseudoharengus. The sequence continues at coordinate 6,413,104 of NW_027468685.1, forward strand.
TTTTCGTTGTTATTTTCCCCCCAAAGCAAATAGCAGAGTACCAAGTGGTTGCCATTACCGATAGGCCTACATTCCACATTCACCTGAAAATCCAGAGTCAGGGTTTAAAGCAGTAGCCCCAGTCACATGCAATCTGAAAGCAGCCTGTCGCCTATAATCTCCCTCTTCAGACCAAACACATACAACTCAACAGGACACAGTCTCGTATCTCGTATCTTATTTATTATAAAGTGCTTTAAATCTCCTCTTAAATATATGTATGCGTTACTTCCAGTCCCATCTTTGGCAGTGTGCTGCACTTCCAGACCTTGACAGCACAGTAGAGTGTGGCGTTTGGCCGTGCCGTAGGTGGCCGTCGGCAGGGTGGCGTTCGTGTCGGGGAGTGCAGTCCGAGTGCTCCTGTGGCAGGTGGCGTTTGTGTCGGGGGGCATAGTCCTGCGGCTCCTGTGTCAGGGTGGCGTTCGTGTCGGGGAGTGCAGTCCGAGTGCTCCTGTGGCAGGTGGCGTTTGTGTCGGGGAGCGTAGTCCCAGGGCTTCTGTGTAGCCTGTGTTTGTATAGTTGCTCTCAATACTGTGAGGTGTTTTGATTTTGTTTTTGTGTTTTGTTTTGTCTGTTTATGTTTCGATTCTTTTATACATGTATTTTGTTACTTTGTAAATGGCTTTTATATTTTTTTTGGGGGGGGTGGGGAGTATTTAATGTGACCATGTGCTTTAAGATAGTTGTATATATTGGTGATTTTTTTTTTTTTTCTATTTTGTACATGATTCAGTTCAATTCTGTTCTGTTGTGTTGCATTGCTCCTGGTCAGTCAGGCATGGAGGGGCTGACTGCCTGCACATAGTACCTGCCCTATAAGACCGGAGCTCTCGGGCACCCTGCGACACACATTCTGTGGTAAACTCAGGCAGAGACACACTGACACACCGACATTTGCCAGTGTAACGGAGAGATCTCACCACACACACACACACACACACACACACATACACACACACACATACACACAGTGTGACATTGATATCAACTTCTAACAAAAAGCATCAGATGTTTCAATAGGCTCAAAACCCAGGCATGACCTATATTCATTTGGAGTATACTACCATCACCAAGCAAGTCCAACCTGTAAGGAGATCAGGTTTGACATGTTGATTTTGGAGCAGGCATCGCAAGCGTCTGATCTGTGCCTGAGGATTTGTGCGTTCAGATCTTTAGTATAGAAGGACGTTAGCATTTATAGAGCGTCCGACTCCGCCTGTAGGGCAGCATATTAATTAATCACTCAGCTCTGCTGCCAGATGCCTCAAATTTACCTTCATAATCATCTGATAATATAGTTACAAGAAGGTTTTTCTAGCACCTCTTATAACTCAGTGAGAATTATATGCATTTTTACAGCAACAAATTAAGCAAACAAAATATTTCAATTACAGAATTGAATTTCACTGAGGTACTCTGTAATGTTGCAAATATTATGTAAAATAAGAGTTTGTCATTTATAGTAATTCCACTCTGGTAATATCAGTTGTTTTTTTGTCCATTAGCTCTGTAACTCTCCTGTTTTCCTTCCTTGATCGCCAGACTTTGACTAGATGTACGGGAGAACTGTAGGTTTGGTGAGTGCCAAACCACACAAGCAGACATGTGGGTGACTATTTCAGTGCCCCGTTGTGTTCTGTCCAGTCAATTTTGTACTGTGTAAATGATTATCTACTTGTTATGAGGAAAGACAGAATGGCAGAATTTGTGGCTACAAAACTGTATTTTATTTTCACCCACGTGGGGTTGAAGTTTTTTGTTTTTGTTTGTTTGTATACGTGTGATTGAGAGATTGTGTGTTTCTGAGTGTGTGTGTATATGGGTAAGTGTGTACGTCCATATTTTGATTCTGTTCTAGCGTTTTGCTTGTTGGTGAAACGTATGACATTTTGAATCCTTAGTGAGTAGTTCATGAACGTAGACATTCCCTCCAAAATCCACTGACACACACACACACACACACACACACACACACACACACACACCCTTCAAACAAATCATATGTGTCCTGATTGAGACTTAATGGGTTTTGTTGAAAAAGTTCTATAATATTCGCATGGAGTCCGAAGGTTTGTTAGAGAATTGTAAATATGTTCAGAACCCCTGTGTCATTTTTTTACATCATTTTACTATTTAAAAGATTGCTTTTCATGAAGAGTCCAATTTAATTATTTTTTTCTTTGATTGTACAAGACTTTTGAACTACTGCCTTTTCTCTTTGTAGAGGATAAAAATAAAGATTTAAATAAAATAACAAATATTTAAAAAGCTAACTGTGTGATTTTGAAAAGGAGAGTTGCCACAGCTTGCAAATCTCCAAGTTGACAAGTTCTTTGCAGCAGTAAGCTTTTTCATAATGAAAACCCCATAAAGTTATTTTGTGACACGTTTCAATTAATAGTATGAGGCTACCTGTTTTGAAGTTGTGATTGTGTTCTTGGAACAGCAGTGAAACCCACAAAGATGTTATCTGTCCATTTCCTCTAGTACTCTCAGCACCTGCCTGTTGATAAATACAGTAAGTGTGTGCTGTTTGTGAGTGCGGGGGAGACAGGCCCATGAGACAACATGGCAATGTCCATTTGTTTATGCAAATCCCACTTCTAGTCAACGGCTGGATGGTTTGAAATGGATGTAGTCCAGTGAAAATGTGACACTAATCTTGTGAAAGCTAGTTTTCCCTCTAGAAGTACAGATGTGTACGTTTATCGGAAGTTAGTGGGTTTTTTTATTTGTGGTTTTAGGATGAGACTGATGTTTGCTCTTTCTGTTCTGTGCCTCTCTTCGATGCACAAAGTAACTCTTAAAGTAATGTTGCTAGGCAATGTTCCTGAGTATTTTTGGCCTGACCCCCCGAGCAACTTTTTCCAATAGGGAAATTTTCATGATTCAATCAGAACACTTGGAACCGGTTTTGTGGTTGCCCATCAACATTGCTCAACAAACTGTCTTGTGTATCATCAACTTTATGCTGCCTCTCCCACTTTTTCTACTGTGGTTTGGACAAGCCCTTTTGTAGTTACTAGAAAGGTTCAGAGGTTTTATATTCTACAAATGGTCTCCTTTTTTATACTAGTCACTAGAAAGGTTCAGAGGTCTTATATTCTACAAATGTCACATTTGTATCATGGACAAGTGAGGACCTTGACCCACACTTGTACCTTGTCACCTTTGGTCCCAATGCCCCACTGGTGACATACTGCACTGCAACATACTATACCTACTGCTCCTACAGCATACTATACCAGACTTTTTAATGTGGAGACACAGCACTCAAAAAATCCTCCATAGAAAAGCATGGGGCTAGTTTGTAACGACAATATGGCTGTTGTCTACACATATCCCACCCCAAAACGTCGACATGTGAATACATTGAGCCAATCATGTGGTGTGATGTGAATACATTGAGCTAATCATATGTTGTGTTGTGAAGACATCTTCCCAATCATGTGTTGTGAACTCGCCGCTGGAGCAAGATTGGTGTCGTGAAGCCTTGCACACGCGCATTTCTGCTGAATAGGATGCCCTATGAGTGCCCAAAAAGCGTTGCTATATGGCCGCCGAGTGGAGGGACTTGCCTATTAAAAGGACTTTGACTATACCTACTGCAGCATATACTACACCTACTGCTGCATATACTATACCTACTGCTGCATATACTATACCTACTGCAACATACTATACCTACTGAAGCATATACTATACCTACTGCAGCATATACTACACCTACTGCAACATACTATACCTACTGAAGCATATACTATATCTACTGCAGCATACTACACCTACTGCTGCATATACTTTACCTACTGCAGCATACTATACCTACTGCAGCATATACTATACCTACTGCTGCATACTATACCTACTGCAGCATACTACACCTACTGCTGCATATACTATACCTACTGCTGCATATACTATACCTACTGCAGCATATACTATACCTACTGCAGCATATACTATACCTACTGCAGCATACTACACCTACTGCTGCATATACTACACCTACTGCAGCATATACTATACCTACTGCTGCATACTATACCTACTGCAGCATACTATACCTACTGCTCCATATACTATACCTACTGCAAGATATACTATACCTACTGCAAGATATACCTACTGCTGCACATGAGACCATCAAGACACTGCTTGACTGCTGTGGCCACCGCGGCCTAGAGCATCAGGGGATTTGCGGCAGCGACTGTCGGTCTGTCAGAGTCGCTGTGATGTTTACAGCTGCAGTAAATGACGCAAGCTCAGGAGGACAGGGGTGGGATGAGATGGGAGGGACAGATAAGAGAGCAGAGTTCAGCCTCATAAAGCCAGGACAGGCACATGAAAGGCCAACAGCACTTGGGTGTGTGTGTGTGTGTGTGTGTGTGTGTGTGTGTGAGTGTGTGTGTGAGTGTCTGTGTATGTGTGTGTGAGTGTGTGTGTGTCTGTGTGTGTGTGTGTGTGTGTGTGTGTGTGTGTGAGTGAGAGAGAGAGAGGGGGTTGGGGGGGGGGTGTTGTACTGGTTTTGCCTTTCAGCACAGACTTCTCACAAGAGCACACAGCTGCTGCTTTGTAATGCAAAACTGCGGTACCGATGAAGGAAAACACATTGGGATGACATGCAGTTGTCTGCCTGTCTGAGTGGGGTGGGGGGGATTTTAATAGTCACTGTGTGGGTTATTGAGTGGTCTCTGGCTAGAAGAAACCGAACCTGAAAGAAATCAATTGAACTGTTATACAGCTAAATCAAGTTACAATCAGTGTGCAATAGTGTGCAGTGGCACTGTTCACCAAGGTAATTGCTGGTGTGTGTGTAAGATAGAAACAAATCCATTACCGTTACTGAGAGGGGGGAAAAGGCATTGTAATGACAAAGAGGTTATATCTTAATACTTTTAGGTCAAATGCTTGAACGCTTATATGCTGAATTCAGTTCATTCATAACATTCATCATTCATTCTATTGTCTTACATATTTTCCCCATCCGTGAACAGAGGGTAATGTCAACAATAGTTTGTGAAATTGGTAAAAAAAAAAGAAAAAAACTTTGATTATGAAGTCATATATTCGATATGCCATGTGGGAGAGGATGGGATGAATTCATAAAGATATGTCTGTTATAAAAACAAAAAGAGATATCTGGTGCCATCTGTAGGCCTAAGTGAATGCCAGGCACTTTTTCAGGATCCTACTCAAATTGCAGTTTGTCAGGGAGTGTAAGTCTGTAGTTACTCTTACTGAACACAAATTTTGTAATGTCCTGCACAAGAAGATGAACTTGATGTTGTTTCACATAACAAATGTATCATATTGTATATTCAAACTTACATTCAGTATTGTCAAGCTTAGATGTTCAATCAATATTCTCAAGTGTGATCCAATATATTCAGATTTTTCATGTCAGATCTACCTACATTAATATGGTGAGACAGACAGAAGGAAGCTATGATGTTTTAAAAGTATATTTATTTTTTAAGTGGCGGATCATGTCATTTAAGGTCATTAACGCCAAAAAACACTTCACGTCTTTTTTTCAAAATATACTGCTCAAAAAATTAAGGGAACATTTCAATCATACACTGGATCGGTACTCTGACACTGGTTCTGAGCACAAGTAAAACTTTTGAGGCGAGTGTTTTATTTTGCAAGAACTGTCAGACATTCTGTGAATGTAGTTTGAGAATGGAGAAAAGGGTGGAAGGTTTCAAAAAATGTGTTTTAACAATTGTGGAAAACTGTAAGTGTTCCCTTCATTTTTTGAGCAGTGTACTAATCCTTCTTATAGGCCTATATATGTTGACCATCAGCAAAATTGTCAGTGAAAGTTAGGCTAGTAGCCTATCTACAGGCTTACTGTACCGAATATTAACCGAACTGTGATTTCAACACTGAGGCACCTAAGCCCTATGTTACACTCATATACAGTTTCGTAATATCTGAAGACCATCATAATTTCCATAATTTAAAGCTAAGCCAAATTATTCAACAGGATATTGGTACAATTTATTCTGGTAAGACTGTTATGCGGATCCAGGCCAGCTTGTTTGGTGGATGCGGAACAGTGACTTTTTTTTACCTGGGTTTGGCCTACTCTGCATTTTTTAGGCTTAACTATTTCTTAAATATTTCAGATAATATTCACAAGCGACTTAGCAAAACCCTGCATCTCATTTCGTGGTGGGGCCTTCCAATCCAGGTACTCCTGGCAGGAGCTTGCAGATCAGGCAGGAGCCCATACAGGACAAGGCCAATCCGGTTTTCTTGCAGCGAACAGAACCTTGGGCCACCAGGTAGCTGGTCATTACTTTTTTGCCAACCGTTGCAGAAATTTAGCTTAATCAATATTGCTGTTTCTCGACAACTCAAAAGTCAGATATTTCTGACTTGAGATCTCCCTTTTGGATTCCAGACCTTCTACCCCATTCAAAGTTCATACTTGTAAACTCTGAGCAGATCCATACCAGATACACTATATTGCCAAAAGTATTGGCTCACCTGCCATGACTCGCATATGAACTTGACATCCCATTCTTAATCCATAGGGTTTAATATGACATCGGTCCACCCTTTGCACCTATAACAGCTTCAACTCTTCTGGGAAGGCGTTCCACAAGGTTTAGGAGTGTGTTTATGGGAATTTTCTGAGCATTCTTCCAGAAGCGCATTTGTGAGGTCACACACTGATGTTGGACAAGAAGGCCAGGCTCTCAGTCTCTGATCTACTTCATCTCAAAGGTGTTATCGAGCTGAGGTCAGGACTCTGTGCAGGCCAGTCAAGTTCACGATACTTGAGTTGCTGAAGTTTGTGCTATACTGTAAAGTTAGTTTGTTAACCTTACTTAACCTGGTAGTTAACCTTACTTTTAAAAAGCATGCAAACTGATTGCCCTAGAAATTACTAATCTGGAATAGGAATTGCAAATTGGGCAAACAAATGCTTAGTGTAGTGCACTTACACTACTGAGAATTCCTATTTCACCAAACTTGGTCATTACAAGTAAAGTATACTGTATGTTTATAAACACAACATGTGTATTGAAGTTGTCCTAACTAATGTTACAATCCAGCTAACTAATATAATATTTCCCACAGTGCATTTCTAGAATGCCACAGCCCCGGCCTACATATGTCTAAAGGGATCAGATATTAATCCTTACTGAAATTCAATCTAAATATACAATATTTAACAAATTGACAGTGACACTACATTCTTTGCCTACATTCTAGCGCCATGATACATGTGTAATGTTTTGGCGCTATATAAGCACAATAAATTGAAATTGAAATTGACACTAAAGGCTAAATATACTGGTGTAATTTATGTGTAATTTATGTTGATGCATCTTGAATTTCCCCTTGGGGATCAATAAAGTATCTATCTATCTATCTATCTATCTATCTATCACACCATCAAGTAGAGGATATCCAAAACACCCTAATTCTGTGAGTAGATCAAAGAGTTGCAGACAGTGTAGATCTGTAGTCAGCAGCTATACCAAGACACACCCAGTCTAGGCTAAATAACTAGGACTATGCAGGTGTGGGCTTGGGTAGTGCTTCAATGGGAGATCTCCTTCCTTGGAACATAACGTTGCTACTGGGAGCGATGATAGTGGAGCTTCCAGCAGCTGGACTGCAGTCCTTTGAATGCAATGTCAAACAAAACTCACTCACATTAAAGATTAGATTAGGTTCCTTGAACTCCTGGCTAAATTCCCAATTTGGCTGACTTAATCTGGTCCCCTAATCACTCCCCAATGTAAAAAGCACATTAATCTTCAACCACAAGATGATGTGCCTTTTGGCACATAATGGCGGCCAGTGTTGGGTGTAACGCGTTACAAAAGTAATGTAATTACTGTAATATATTGCTGTTTGCGGTAACGTGGTAATGTAAGGCATTACAAAAAAAATTGGGTAATATTTTACTCGGTACAAACTTCAGTAACGCGCGTTACAATGCATTTAACCCGAAATTAAGTGGTGTTTTGTTTTGATATTTGCAAACACCATGCGAGAACAACAGAGGAGAAAAAATCAGCGCTAAATAGTAGAACGTTATCTCCTGATACTGGTTGAATATGACTGCTGCAGCAGACTCGCAGGCGGACTCTATTTGCGGGATGGACATAAGCCTACGCTCATTATTTTCAGCTTGTCAGAGGCTATGAAGAACATAATAGTTAGTGCACTTTGTGTGCGAAACCGAAAGATCTCTCTATGCCTCGCGAAATAGCACAAGTAAATTAATGAAACATCTAAAGTAGTGCCACGCTAATCTTTTTGATTCTTGATAAAACACAAACTATGCTGTTGTGCATGTCAGCTTTGTGCTGTGAACTTGAATTGAAGAGAATAAAGGGATAGAAATGCAGAAAAAGATTGTGTAGCCTGGCAGTGCCACCACGCGCATCACGCACTTTGCGTTGGGCACCAAAGGATAGAGGGGGCACCCAAATGTAACCAATGAATAGTAGCTTTATTGCAAACTGTGTTTCACTCTTCATCAATAACGTTTACAATGTCAAAATGCACTAACACGATGTTACATGCAAGTTTGATACCTTTTGGGTTCTCTCAATCACCACGTAGTACTAGAATTGGTGGGTCTTCAATCATTCGTTTTCCAAGCATTTAGGCTACATGAAGCACATGATATGCTGAGTCGACTGAAACGCATTCCATTCAGATAGCTAGATGGATACCAGGCTCATAATTCACTTGTATTCGCAAAACGAAATGTGAAGCAACATGTCATTGCATACTTCCATTTCCAAAGCAATGAAGGTTGCTTAAAACAACTTAACATTGTGCATATTATTGTTAATATTGTGCTATCAATATAACTCAAACAAATAAGGCTTGTAAACAAGAGCTGGCAAAAGGGCATTATGACAACGTAAAGATCAATGCTCTTAAAGTGACAGTGCACCATTTATAGGTAAAACAGCATTTCTTCAGAAATTAATGTTTAAAAACACACAGGTGTTTGAGTGTTTGAGTTATCATTTAAATGTCACTCACTCAAAGCCACTCACTTAGGGCACCGAAATGGCCAGCAGGCCACCATCTTGACATGTCTTTATTAAAGGAACCGTATGTAAAAAATGTATTTCAATTAATCATAAAATTGCCCTGATATGTCACTAGACATTAAGAAATCATGTTCATTTCAAATACTTATATCACTGACAACAGTAGTCTGGCCAGGATATTGTCATTTAAAAAGTAAAGTTGCAGCCCTCAACTGATGTTGATTTTGTCATGTTGTGTTTTGGCCTAATGCGCCACCCTCCACCTATCTACTAATCACAAAGTCAGTAGTGTTTCGTCATCCGGTTGCCAACTCTGCCAGTCAGAGGGGAGGGGAAGGGGATACACCGCTCTACAGTAATTTGAAAGTGATTGTAGTACCAGTTTTGGCCACAATCTTACATACGGTTCCTTTAAGCTTTGATTTACAATATAGTAGGCTCTCTATTGATTTTAATGAGTAGGCCTAGGCCTTAAAGTTACAGTATTTCTATCACAATTTACCAGACTTTGACCTTTTGTCGGTTTTTAACAAAATTCTGACTATGATTGTTCCTTGTATTGCATCATGAGCACTGCGCCTATTGCATTCTACTGTTGTTAGCCTTAAGCCTAGCTCAGTCATTATGCTAAACCACATCTCCCTCCATTGGAAGAGCAAGCTGCATTGAGCGTAATAAACTGCATTTAGAATGGCAAATCCATATTTCTAGATATTTTGGTGGAAGTAACTTAAAAGTAATGCAATAGTAGTGTAATGCCTTACAATTCAGAGACAGTAATATTATAATGTAACAAATTACTTTGAAATGACAGTAATAAGTAATACATAATACATTATGATTTTGAAGTAACTTGCCCAACACTGATGGCGGCCATGCATCACCATTATTGGTGGTGCTAAGTAAGGTTCTCTCTGGCTTTCAGAGTGCAGTTGTTATTGTTATGTGTTATTGGTCTACCCACAGCATTAGTGTGTTTTGGAAAGTCATCTAGTCACTTGTAATGACCAAGTTAGGTGAAATAGGAATTCTCAGTAGTCTAAGTGTTAACTAATAAATAAACAGGGCACAAAAACAGTCTAAAAATAACCGGGATTTTCTGTGTATGTAGAGGTCATCAAATGATTTTAGTTGGTAGCCTGTAATCTTCCCTGCTGTTTTGACAACTCTCGTCAGCTTCTTTCTGTTGCATAAGGTCAGATTCCCATACCAAACAGAAATATTAAAAACTACGACACTCTCTGTCAGGTTGACACTACTGACACTCTCTGTCATTTTTCAAGAATGTCAGAACTGACCCCAAACCCCTTCAGTTTCCTGGTTAAAAAGTTTGGGAATATCAAAGTTTATATGTAAACTCTGAGCAGTTTTCATGTGTCATGACAGTGTCATGACCATGCCTGTTCTCTATCGTCTCAAGACCATCTCTCCAGTCCTCGTATATATGGAATATGTAACGGAGTGGAGAGATGGTCTCTTCACTCAGAGAACCAGGGTTACAACTTAACCCAGCGATATCAAAGTCCATACTGAGCAGGTTCATACCTGATATCAAAGTAAGAACTTGTATGACCTCTGAACGCAGAGGTCTGTAACGCAGCAGAGTCAAAAGGTGAAAAACATTTAAATTCATTAAATTATTTGGTAACACTTGACTGTATCGACATAAGAGTGACATGACACTGTCATGACACATGAACCCTAACCCTAACCTCTAACCCTAATCCTAAACCTAACCTAACCCATAACTTGTTATGACAAAAACCGAATGACACTTAATAACAGAAGTGTTATATCATAAACGTTTATGACTTGTTTATGACACTCATGTCGATACTGTCAAGTAAAGTGTAACCGATAATGTAATACAAAGTAATTTTCATTTGTGCCAGATACTACCTTGTGTCTCCTTCCTCTGCATGTTTCTCAATAAGAGCCTTTTACTGGAGGCAAAGCGGCAGGAAGATCCATGTGGAGATGTCTGCCTTCAGGCAACGCAAACAAGAAGATCCAGATTGAGTTATTGTTTAGATCAGTTGTTCCCACCCTTATGAATGTCACAGTCCAATTTGAAATCTGAAAATCGTCTGACCCTAACCCAAACCAAGTATTCCCTTACATAATTTGAATATCATTTGAATATAGATTGACTCTCTAATACAGAGATCATCAGCCATCAGAACTCCGGGCTTTGAAGGAACACGTGGAAGTCCTGCTGGAAGGCCTGGACGATGTCACAAGGAAAGTGAGGCAGGCATTTGCCTGTTTGATCTGTCTGATGAATCCCTTTGAATGTTGTGTTGAGCACTAATAAAATTATTAGAATGATCAGAATTAGACTATTTCAAAAGTCTTGAAAAATATGTATTTAGACAATAAAGTGACAAATTCTGGAAACATGACTTCAGTGACATCATTCCATCAATGACTTGCATTACCTTTTACAGTTAGCATGGCCATCAATTTCAATACTATTTACTGCATGGTCATTTAGAATTAGTTTTACAATAATTTTACGTATTTTGTTTTTTTTTGTTTTAACATATCCAATGTCTTTGCCCGTATTTTCCAAAGGCAAATAATATTTTCATTACCTGATTGTCCCATTTTAAATTCTCAATTGTAAAATGAAATACCAATGACCAATTATAGGCTACACAACTGCTTTGCATTTTTATTTTTATTGTTTTCATTATCATCCAGAGAGAGAGAGACAGAGACAGAGCGTGTCTGCGTGCGCGCGCGCGCACTTGTTCAATAGCAGATACGAGTGGACGTTTGGTGGAGAACTGATGCGCGTCTGAATTATTTTTCAGAATGTTTCTCATCTTCATGCGAAGACGGCGTTGTTAGTAAACCACGATGGTGGCGTGTTTCTGTAGTGTAATTCGTCGCGTCAATCTCAGAGGAAGTTCAAGTTCTTACTGTTTCTGACTAGTTTGGAATATAGCCCTGTCGTAACGTAGCCTAGGTTGTTCCAAGCAGGAATCCGGAGCTGTTCTGAAATGGAGGAGAGTGGGGTCTCCCGATCCGTGATCAACACGAGCAGCAACCCCTACCTGGAGTTCGACCATATATCCACCGTGTCAAGCATCCCTTGCGACAAACAGTTTATCAAGAGCGCAGCGGGACTGCTGGCTTGCGCAGAGGTGGTGGGTAGCCAACTTAACGTAACTTTTTCCTCATCCTTACTGGCCATTCGCTATTATGCTCCAAACCTCATTTTTCTCCGACAAACTGTGAATGGTATATTTATGGATGAACTACTTTTTCTCATTGTTTGCTTGGATTATTAGCCAGTTCACTTCCCTAATCTCTAATATGACATGGGCAAAGTGGTAGGCTATAACTATTAAATTAATTACGTTTTAACATTCAAAATGCAATATATTCACTGTTGAAAGGAATAGAGAAACTCTTTGCAACCATACACCTCCACACAGACCCTAGTGGTGCCTCTTATCTTCGGTTTGAGTGAGCTCTGGAATTTCGGTGAGAGAATGGCCCTTTGTCATCAAGCGCCATTAGGCCAGTTGGAGTGGCTGGTTGCTAGGATGTAACATGGGTGTAGTTAATGAAGTGCATTTACTCTGTATCACGACTTCAAAGAGGTTAAACAATATTGCACATGGTTTGTTAGCTAAAATGTAATGGCATTTTGATATCGTTGTTGTTTGCTGCCTGGTTTTGTGAATAGCATGTCCATAGGCCTAAAGCTCAGCTATTCCTACAAATTAGTTGTCCATCAGACCACATCAGATCATTGATTATGCCTCCATAGGACATATTGTCATATTGTGTATAGCTTGTTTTGTTCCCAGTAGCCTATGATAACATTATTCAGATATCCATGTGTTTGGAATGGGTAATCAACTGTTGGCTAATGCTTGTGCTCAAGAAAGTAGAATTATGGACTAGGTAACCTGTCACATTTCATGTCAACCGTCAGCCATTACAGATTAGCTGCAGTAGGCTACTGTACAAAACAATCTATTACTTTTAATCAGCAAATATGAATGTCACAGAATAGGGAAAAAAGACACACTCGTCTGGCCAATTTCACCTAACTCAGTCAAGGAAGCTGATACAGGTTTAAGATGACATGAGGATGTGTTGAAAAGGGCAGGTTAATATTTTCATTTTATGTGTGAACCATTCACTCATAATCAGAGATTTTTTTAAAAAGTCTCTGTGACTCTAACTCAACTTTATCACAGAGCCCATGGAAACACACCACTGAGCTCAGAGAGTTCTGGTCTATTCATTAGAGGACAGCAAGTCATAAGACACACATTCTATCTGCTAAACAGCATGTTGGGGGCCAATATAATAGCCGATATGACAGACTCAAATTCTCCCAATGCATTTGCATGTGTTAGGTGGGACTTACTCAAATGGCCATTCAAAGCCAGCTGCATGCTTCCTTCTCCATGATGTTATCACAGTGTTCAACAGAGAGGGAAGAGACCCCCTGAGGCTCAACGCTACATGTACCGAAGATGATAACTGTTTCCTTGTGTCGTTATCATGGCATACTCACACACACACACACACACACACACACAGACACACACATGCGTGCACACACACACAACTACGCACGTGCATAGAAGTAGGCCTACAGAGCAGGGCTCAGATGAACTCGTTGCACTGGTGCTCCTAACTTTTTCATCAAGGTGTACCTGCACATATTAGAATAGAAGTGCACCTGCACATATTAGAATAGAAGTGCACATATATATTAGAATAGAAGTGCACGTATATATTAGAATAGAAGTGCACATATATATTAGAATAGAAGTGCACGTATATATTAGAATAGAAGTGCACCTGCACATATTAGAATAGAAGTGCACCTGCACATATTAGAATAGAAGTGCACATATTAGAATAGAAGTGCACCTGCACATATTAGAATAGAAGTGCACATATATATTAGAATAGAAGTGCACCTGCACATATTAGAATAGAAGTGCACATATATATTAGAATAGAAGTGCACCTGCACATATTAGAATAGAAGTGCACATATATATTAGAATAGAAGTGCACCTGCACATATTAGAATAGAAGTGCACATATATATTAGAATAGAAGTGCACCTGCACATATTAGAATAGAAGTGCACATATATATTAGAATAGAAGTGCACATATATATTAGAATAGAAGTGCACCTGCACATATTAGAATAGAAGTGCACATATATATTAGAATAGAAGTGCACCTGCACATATTAGAATAGAAGTGCACATATATATTAGAATAGAAGTGCACCTGCACATATTAGAATAGAAGTGCACATATATATTAGAATAGAAGTGCACATATATATTAGAATAGAAGTGCACCTGCACATATTAGAATAGAAGTGCACCTGCACATATTAGAATAGAAGTGCACCTGCACATATTAGAATAGAAGTGCACATATATATTAGAATAGAAGTGCACATATATATTAGAATAGAAGTGCACCTGCACATATTAGAATCAGGTGTCGGGGTCAGAGCTACCAGAGGCAGTGCAGGTGCAGGTCTTCACGGAACAGGTGTGGTTCTAGAACTCTGGGGGCAAATAACATTTATATAAATTGATTTTATCACACTGGTCGAGAAGGTTCTGTGTCCAGAGATGTATAATGGTATATTTATTGATTTATTGATTTGTTTATGGGCATACGGGACTGTTTAACTCCATAATGGGAGCGTATCGGTAGGGGAGACCGGAGTTGATTGTCTAATTTTTTACTTTCATTTCAATCCTTAAAAAACTGTATCCTTAATAGATTCCCTTTCAGTGTGTAATGGAAGCCTAAAGTGCAACCCCATCAGGGGGTTGGTTGTCACACACTATAGGGTTGGTTGTCAATATGTTATTTTAATGGGGGGGGGAGAACAAAATTGAGGCATTCTTAAAAATACATTTAAATGGTTTAATTTCACTGAAATGCAGCAACCTAGCATTGCATAACCAGAGACAACATCCACAGGAAAAATCCAAGTGCTGTTCATCCTCGTGTAACATAATATTGATATAATAATATGTAAATTAATTAAAGTAAACCTATGTAAATATTC
This sequence comes from Alosa pseudoharengus, assembly GCF_046254945.1. Lineage (NCBI taxonomy): Eukaryota > Metazoa > Chordata > Actinopteri > Clupeiformes > Clupeidae > Alosa > Alosa pseudoharengus. The sequence continues at coordinate 6,428,259 of NW_027468685.1, forward strand.
TTGAAATATCAATATGGCTGTGTGGAGGAGCAGCAGTGCCACTAATGCCTGAGAAATACTGGGCCTGTGTTTGAATCCATATTGCTTTGCATAAAAGCATTTCCTAAATGATAGGCCTACTGTAGGCCTACTCCCTTTAATTTACACTGTAATACATAATATTACAGGTGACAACCAACTTCGAAGACAGTATGACAAGCAACCGCAGCTGAGATTTTTTGTTAAAGTTAAGAATAACAACCACATGTTGTACTGTAGCTAAGAAAATGTGTATCTGAATCATAGATCTCCCTTCATACTTTTTAATGGTAAGACTGGTTTTGTTACAAACCCACTGTGTACAAAACTAGAAGAGAATTACCAGAGTGCTTGATATTTACATTTTCACATGAAAAAAACAGTTCAGTCCTCTCATCTCAATGTATTGCCTCCTACTCCTGAAATATCCTTTTAGGTGACCTCTGACCCCAGTTCTGCACATTTCTGTATAAATGGTTTCTAACAGCACCCTTTAATTAGTGAGATCTGATGAGTGTGACAATCAGCCCCGGTCTCCCCCGCAAAATATCCAGAACCAAAATATTTACCTTATAAGGTCATGTCGTACATATCTAGATCAAAACACAACCTCTGTACGGGCACATCCGTGTGGTAACAACAGAAGACACATGACTAAAGTCAGAAGAAAGAAAAAAAAACATCACTGTTATTAGGCTACTATTACATTTTATGTGTGACATTCACTCTTCATTCATTCACTCATAGACGAGTTTAGGCTATTTTTAGGGGTGCTCAAGTAGGCTACCCCTCAATTTAATCTCATCACCCCTAAAAAAAAAAAAAGTAATTGTGTGCATAGATTGACCCAAGGTGTGCTCAAGTTATCTGACCTGTAATGAGTTTAGTTTAACATTCAAAATTTTAAACAATTTATCATGTCATTTCATATAAATGAAAAACGTAGACCTAGAGTCTGTCTCAAATGGTGTACTTACGTGAGTACACTTTCGTGTAGTACACTATGTGCACTGTGTGCTTACTGGCGGAGTGCACAAATTTTAACAAAATAGTATTGTCTCATATCAAACACTAACTCCGTGCACTTCACGGAAATGACGATCGCAAACATTTTAACATAACTTTATTGGCGTCCTCAACTCGACAGTGACATGGTCATACTGTGTCAAAACATGAACCGTTTATGTTATAACTTGCTTGTACCTCTGTAAAGTCTGTTTTCCACTGCTGCTGCTTCAGCTTTCTCAACCGCGATTTCCACGAGTTTGAAAACGCTCCCTCCCCTTCCGCTATCTGGCCAAGATGGCGTCCGTTAAGGGCGAAAAGTGTCCAGCGTTGCACACTCAGCTTTTTGACCGTTATGAGTGCACCATCCGGGAACTTGCAGCGCCCTTCGTGTCGTTGGAATTGTCAGTGTGAACACCCTCATGCACTCAAATTAGGTATTGTAAGTGCAGAAGTACGCGATTTGAGATAGGCTCCTATACTGCGACAAATATCTTAGCACTAATTCCGCGAGACCGCAACCTTGGCGTCTACCGCTAATTTGCCATCACCGAAATTAAAGTGCATGCAGATGTATAAGTATAAGTATATATACTCTTTTGATCCCGTGAGGGAAATTTGGTCTCTGCATTTATCCCAATCTGTGAATTAGTGAAACACACACAGCACACAGTGTACACACAGTGAGGTGAAGCACACACTAATGCTGCTTTCGAGATGTCTCGTAAATCATCGTACACTCACCCGTACAACATGTACCAATGAGTGGCTTTAGGAACGCCTTTCTCTCGAGCCACGAGGGGCATTAGCAGGAGGCTAGTCATTGTTATTGTGCTACATGTAGCCTCTAGCTAAACGGCTGGAAAACAATGTTAAAATTAGTCCAATTTCCAAACCAGCTGAAAATGTCCAAGGGCAATGATGATCCGTGAAAACTGCACAGTGTCTTCACAACCGATAGGCTATGCCAACAAAGTTCTTTAACGTTAGCAAATGATCAACCCGGTGAATTTACTGGCAGTCTGGAGATCACGTTAACGTTAGCAGCTAGGCCTTGTAGATTGCAGTCTGGAGATCACTGGAAGCACAGTCTGAAGTAGTGGGCGATTGTGTAGATTCGCAACTCGGTGGACTTCTAACAGCGACCGTCTGTTACTCCGTGAGACTGCAGCTCCTCACCGCTAGGCTAACGTTAGGAGTCTGCAGTTGGCATGGCAGCTCGCAGGTCAGCAACAGCTCGTCGGCCACGGCAGATCTTTCGCAGAGTAGCAGCTTGCTAGCCTAGGTCCAGCTGTCCTGAGAGATCCCCTCGACCAGACAGTGAAGTGCACCGTTAACGGATGGATGGATGTCAGAGGCCCAGTTAGTCTGCAGTTGGCATGGCAGCTCGCAGGTCAGCAACAGCTCGGCGGCCACGGCAGATCTCCCGCAGAGTAGCCCAGGTCCAGCTGTCCCGAGAGATCCCCTCGACCAGACAGTGAAGTGCAGCACCGCTCACGGATGGATGGAAGGATGTCCGATGCCCAGCTAGGGCAAAAGCTAGCCATATCAAGCTCCCAATGGACAAACGTCAACGACATTTCAGCTGACTTAGAAGCAGTAAAAAGGACTAAGAATAACACGAAAACTATCAAAAATAACGTAAATAAATAGGGAAAACATTTAACTAGACAAACCAATACAAAATATAAACATGACATTACATAAAATTACGAAAATTACATAAAAACAAACAAAAACATGATGCCAGACGGAGCGGCATGTCTCGCCAGCGTCCCCGTAACCTAGCAACAAGACCATGCAATGCATGAATTGGGGACCGGATTGAAGCAGCAATGCAATCTAGTGTGTAAGAGCATTACATCAACTTTAACATGACCAACACAGTACATATGCAAAAAAAATACATGTCATCTCATCTCAACTATGGGCGCAGCCATGTTTGTTGTAAGGTCGTACGTCCACCTCGGGGTACCCTCAATTACTCTGAGGTAAAGTGGGCGCGCCTGCCCAAAATGCCGCAAGAAAGCTGGGTAATTTACACTTTCCAACTCGGGCGGCGGATTTCCTTGACATCTCGAAAGCAGCATAATCCCGGCGCAGTGAGCTGCCTGCATCAACAGCGGTGGAGCAGCGTTCATGTCACCCTACCCTGCCCTGCCACTCATTGGCAGTGGTGGACGAAGTACACAAATCCTGTACTTGAGTGAAAGTAGAGATACACATGGTCAAATGTTACTCCAGTAAAAGTAAAAGTCCTCCTTTTACATTTCCACTTGAGTGGAAGTACAAAAGTACTTGCCTTCAAATGTACTTAAGTATCGAAAGTAAAAGTCTTGAAATGTGTTATGACTAATACAGTTGCATTTACTATTGTTGAAATGATTTGGCACAGACATAGGCATTCATTAAGCCTTTCTCCTCCATTCAAGGACAAAATCAGCTAATAATTGTTGTATGTAGAAATAACTAAAAACAAACTAATGTGATATCTTATCTTAGATATTTCAAAGTAACCACATTTTTCTTTGTTGAATGCTTTACACTTTCAGACCAAATCAAGATGTTCCCTTTTGTGTTTGATAGTGTCAGATTGTCTATCATTGTCTATCATTTGCTCGATGGCATCAAGAGGCTAGTTATGATCAGTGTTGGGCAAGTTACTTCAAAATCATAATGTATTATGTATTACTTATTACTGTCATTTCAAAGTAATTTGTTACATTATAATATTACTGTCTCTGAATTGTAAGGCATTACACTACTATTGCATTACTTTTAAGTTACTTCCACCAAAATATCTAGAAATATGGATTTGCCATTCTAAATGCAGTTTATTACGCTCAATGCAGCTTGCTCTTCCAATGGAGGGAGATGTGGTTTAGCATAATGACTGAGCTAGGCTTAAGGCTAACAACAGTAGAATGCAATAGGCGCAGTGCTCATGATGCAATACAAGGAACAATCATAGTCAGAATTTTGTTAAAAACCGACAAAAGGTCAAAGTCTGGTAAATTGTGATAGAAATACTGTAACTTTAAGGCCTAGGCCTACTCATTAAAATCAATAGAGAGCCTACTATATTGTAAATCAAAGCTTAAAGGAACCGTATGTAAGATTGTGGCCAAAACTGGTACTACAATCACTTTCAAATTACTGTAGAGCGGTGTATCCCCTTCCCCTCCCCTCTGACTGGCAGAGTTGGCAACCGGATGACGAAACACTACTGACTTTGTGATTAGTAGATAGGTGGAGGGTGGCGCATTAGGCCAAAACACAACATGACAAAATCAACATCAGTTGAGGGCTGCAACTTTACTTTTTAAATGACAATATCCTGGCCAGACTACTGTTGTCAGTGATATAAGTATTTGAAATGAACATGATTTCTTAATGTCTAGTGACATATCAGGGCAATTTTATGATTAATTGAAATACATTTTTTACATACGGTTCCTTTAATAAAGACATGTCAAGATGGTGGCCTGCTGGCCATTTCGGTGCCCTAAGTGAGTGGCTTTGAGTGAGTGACATTTAAATGATAACTCAAACACTCAAACACCTGTGTGTTTTTAAACATTAATTTCTGAAGAAATGCTGTTTTACCTATAAATGGTGCACTGTCACTTTAAGAGCATTGATCTTTACGTTGTCATAATGCCCTTTTGCCAGCTCTTGTTTACAAGCCTTATTTGTTTGAGTTATATTGATAGCACAATATTAACAATAATATGCACAATGTTAAGTTGTTTTAAGCAACCTTCATTGCTTTGGAAATGGAAGTATGCAATGACATGTTGCTTCACATTTCGTTTTGCGAATACAAGTGAATTATGAGCCTGGTATCCATCTAGCTATCTGAATGGAATGCGTTTCAGTCGACTCAGCATATCATGTGCTTCATGTAGCCTAAATGCTTGGAAAACGAATGATTGAAGACCCACCAATTCTAGTACTACGTGGTGATTGAGAGAACCCAAAAGGTATCAAACTTGCATGTAACATCGTGTTAGTGCATTTTGACATTGTAAACGTTATTGATGAAGAGTGAAACACAGTTTGCAATAAAGCTACTATTCATTGGTTACATTTGGGTGCCCCCTCTATCCTTTGGTGCCCAACGCAAAGTGCGTGATGCGCGTGGTGGCACTGCCAGGCTACACAATCTTTTTCTGCATTTCTATCCCTTTATTCTCTTCAATTCAAGTTCACAGCACAAAGCTGACATGCACAACAGCATAGTTTGTGTTTTATCAAGAATCAAAAAGATTAGCGTGGCACTACTTTAGATGTTTCATTAATTTACTTGTGCTATTTCGCGAGGCATAGAGAGATCTTTCGGTTTCGCACACAAAGTGCACTAACTATTATGTTCTTCATAGCCTCTGACAAGCTGAAAATAATGAGCGTAGGCTTATGTCCATCCCGCAAATAGAGTCCGCCTGCGAGTCTGCTGCAGCAATAATAATAATAATAATATAATAATAATAAGCTTTATTTGTATAGCACCTTTCATACACAGAATGCAGCTCAAAGTGCTTTACATTTGAAGCATGTAACAAAATAATAGTCAGTCAGTCATTATCAATCACATTTCTTCATTGCTGGGGCCGTTTATGATCCACTCAGCAACATATCAAAAATATAGAAAATGACATGTCATAAGACTGGCAGCCTTAACCCTCTTACCCCCCACAAGCACGCCATATGGCAACTGTGGCAAGGAAAAACTCCCATATTCCAGGAAGAAACCTTGAGCAGAACCTGACTTAATAGGGGGAGCCCATCTGCTTCTGGCTGGCTGCGCCCTCCAATAGCAGCAGATGTAGAATAATCTGAAAAAGTAGTCTACAGGATAAGACGAGTTAACTAAAAGCTTTCCTGTACAGGTATGTTTTCAGATCTTTTTTAAAAATATTTACTGAACTCGCCTGCTTGATGTACAGAGGCAGGGTGTTCCATAGTTTGGGGGCATAATGGATAAAAGCAGCTTCTCCACTTTGTTTGTGGAGCACTTTGGGTACGATTAAAAGATTAGAATTGGATGATCTAAGTTTCCTTTGTGGTTGATAAGATATTAAAAGCTCAGAGATATATGAAGGTGCTGTGCCATTCAGAGCTTTGTAAGTAATTAACATAACCTTAAAATCAATTCTATAGGAAATAGGGAGCCAGTGCAGTTCAGCCAACACAGGGGTGATGTGTTCTCTCTTCTTAGTCTTAGTTAAAAGTCTAGCCGCAGAGTTCTGTATGAGTGCCAATTTCTTTAGATGTTTTTTGGGAAGACCAGTGAAAAGTGCATTGCAGTAGTCTAACCTGCTAGTGATAAAGGCGTGAATTAGTTTTTCTGCATCTTGTTGAGTTAAAAAGGGCCGCACTTTGGCAATGTTTCTCAAGTGGAAATAGGCTGTTTGAGTAACTTTACTGATATGGGGCTTAAAACTTAACTCTGCATCTAAGATGACACCGAGGCTTGTTACTTTTGGTTTGACCTGGTGTGCCAAGTTCCCCAGATTACTAAGAACAATATCTCGCTTTAGTTTTGGTCCCACCAAAAGTACCTCTGTTTTGTCATCATTTAGTTTCAGAAAATTTTTGCTCATCCACTGATTAATGGAGGTTAGGCATGCAGTGAGGGAGCAAAGGCCATCTGGGTTAGTTGGCTCCACAGAAATATACAATTGGGTATCATCTGCGTAGCTATGGAAGTTTACATTATGCTGACTTATGACATTTCCCAATGGAAGCATATATAGGGAAAATAGCAGGGGACCAAGGCAGCTCCCCTGGGCCACACCAAAAGGCAAGTCATGTTTTTCAGATACATGATCTCCTAGACTGATGTAATGTAGGTTTGAAACCAGTTTAGAGCATTATCAGAGAGACCCACCCACTTCGCAAGGCGGTGAATTAGGATGCTATGATCAATGGTGTCAAATGCCGCACTCAAATCCAGAAGAATAAGGATTGAGACTTTGTTTGAGTCAGTAGCCAGTCTGAGATCATTGACTATTTTTACTAGAGCCGTTTCTGTGCTGTGATTTGATCTAAAACCTGATTGGAATTTTTCAAGGATACTGTTTTCGTTGAGGAAGGTATTTAACTGATTACAAACAACTTTTTCAAGTACTTTGCTCAGGAACGGTAGATTTGATATAGGCCTGTAGTTGCTCAGATTGGTATGGTCAAGATTTGACTTTTTAAGTAAAGGTTTCACAACAGCGGTTTTAAAAGCAGTTGGAAATATACCTGTTTCTAATGAGGTATTTATTACCTTGAGAATAAAGGGAGCTAAGCTATCATATAGTTTTTTGAGGAATCTAGTAGGGATTGGATCTAAAACACATGTTGAGGAGCCGGTTTGAGTTATAATTTTACCAAGCTCAGATTGAGTAATAGTGCTAAAGGACCTTAATTTTGGGGGGCTGTTTTTGGGTGTACTATCAAACATATTACTTGTATTACCAATAGCCTCCCTTATAGAAATTACTTTGTTTTCGAAGAAGTCTGCAAATTCTTCGCATCTTAGAGAGGATGCCTGACTGAGTGTATCAAAAGGTGTTTGATGCAATAGCCTATCAATGGTAGAGAACAACACCCTAGAGTTTCCACTGTTTTCAGCAATTACCTTAGAGAAGTGGTTCCTTCTCTCATTCCGAATAGCTCTATTATAATTTGCTATTTTTTCTTTTAGAATGGCACGGTGAACCTGTAACTTAGTTTTTCTCCATGCAGCAGTCATATTCAACCAGTATCAGGAGATAACGTTCTACTATTTAGCGCTGATTTTTTCTCCTCTGTTGTTCTCGCATGGTGTTTGCAAATATCAAAACAAAACACCACTTAATTTCGGGTTAAATGCATTGTAACGCGCGTTACTGAAGTTTGTACCGAGTAAAATATTACCCAATTTTTTTTGTAATGCCTTACATTACCACGTTACCGCAAACAGCAATATATTACAGTAATTACATTACTTTTGTAACGCGTTACACCCAACACTGGTTATGATAACATCAATATTGTGAAAAGGGGTCAACAAGGTACAGTAAATAGTGGATAATAACATAGGTTATGCAACACCATTATTTAAAGCCTAGCTCGCTTCATAGAAAATATACATGTATTTGGACAGTCTTTTTTCCAAAAGGAACTTCAGCTGTACTTCTGCTGTCACAAAATGTAGTGGAGTAAAAAGTAAGATATTTGGCCTTGAAATGTACTGGAGTAAAAGTAAAAAGTTTAACAAAATTGAAATACTGAAGTAAAGTACAGATACATGAAAAAGCGACTTAAGTACAGTAATTGAGTAAATGTACTCAAGTAATGTCCACCACTGCTCATTGGTGACAGGTAAACACACAGAGTGACCGAAGTCTCGGCATTGTTTGACACTGCTATGATATTAAACCACTATATATATATCCTGGTGCATCTTGCAATGGACCAGATAGCCTAGCCCCAGACTTTATGATATGTTTTTGCAACACCTGAAAGCCTACCAAGCCTCTGTCAAAAAGGCAAAAGCTAATTATTTTAGTGAGCTTATTAACTCACAGGATAATAGACCCAATGTTCTTTTTAAAGCTATAGATTCCTTTTTAAATACGGCAAACGCAATTGACACTTTAACTTGTGAGGACTTTTCTGATTATTTTATCTGCAAAATTGACAATATCAGATCCAATATCACATCCCAGGGTTGCACTTCTGTTACAACTCACAGTCCCACCAGCATCCTCCAGCATTTCACTCCTCTGTCTTAGGAATTCCTCTGAGCTGTCTGAGATAGTTTCTCACCTTAAGCACACAGTGAAGCTGAAGCACACAATAAACACACAGTGAGGTGAAGCACACACTAACCCGGAGCAGTGAGCTGCCTTGCTACAGCGGCGCTCAGGGAGCAGTGAGGGGTTAGGTGCCTTGCTCAAGGGCACTTCAGCCGTGGATGTGGGCATGAGAGAGCAGTGCTCAACCACTTCCCCCGCCCACATTTTTCCTACTGGTCGGGTATCGAACTGGCAACCCTTCGGTTACAAGCCCGAAGCCCTAACCAGTAGGTCACGGCTGGATCCCCCACCCCTACAAAACACCTGAGAAATGCCCTGGGCCCTTTGTCGTCAAGTCAAGAGTGAGGTCAGAAACCTAGGTGTACTTTTCAACAGCTCTCGTAATTTTGATAAACAAGTCAGCTCTGTTGTTAAAGGTAGTTTTTATCAGCTTAGAACAGTAGCTAAGCTGAAGTAAAAAAGTTACAAAATTAGGAAAAATCTAACCTTTGAGGACACCAATTTTCTATGTGAATGAATAATGTATCGTAAATAAATGTTCTTCCTATTAAAATAGCCCCACATCATCACATACCCTTCACCATTTTTCACGATTGGCATGGGGTACTTTCCATAAGATCATCTCTCAATGCAAATCAAACCTGTTATTGGGCTAACTAAAATAAAACCATGTCAATATCTAGGTATGGTGAAGGGTATTTGATGATGTGGGGCTATTTTAATTCCAAAGGCCAAGGGAACTTTATCAGGATGCATAGCATATTGGACCCATAAAATAACTGGCCTTAAAAAAAATCTGCCTGCCTCTATAGGAATTTAACATAGGGGTATGTATACTTATGACCCCCTGTATTTTTTAAGAAAGAACATTTATTTATTTACGATACATTATTCATTCACAAAGAAAATTGGTGTCTTTAAAGGTTGGATTTTCGTAATTTTTCTAATTTAGATTATTTTTTAATTTTTTTTAATGTATGAAATACAAACATAGGATATGAAGCCACCTTTTCACTGAGTGTGTTGGGGGGAGTCTATGTTGTGTAATGTCTATGATCTTCAATGGTGTGGTGGTGGGCTCCCAAATCAAATCAAGAAATTCAAAATTATCGATATCAAAACAATGTGACACACTAAAATTATTATTATGTATTTTTCATTGACTATGGCTCCTGATAGATAGATAGATAGATAGATAGATAGATAGAGAGATAGACAGATAGATAGCCAACAGAACATCTATGATTCTGTAAATAACTATTATTGTATTGGATTTGAGTTGTATACCCATACTGTTATATTTTATTCACCTGGTTTAACAACTACCACATGTTTATATAGCCTATGTGGTCTAGGGCCTAGGCTACGGGCCCCGTGTGTCTGCCAAGGGGCCTGCACTAAAAGATTGTGCTGATACCTTTTGCGGCCATTTTTTGCCCCCCCCCCCCCCTTGACATTAAGCTTAACAACAAACAAGCTATTATTGCGAAAAATAGTGTTGTCAATAATCAATGAGTGAATTCCACGAGTTCCTGTAGGGTCACACGAAGAGGCGTATGTGCTAATATGGTATGTAATAGTTAATGTTCAGTACCTTTATCGATAAGATTTATTATAAAGGAATAGCTCAAAGGATGAGACAGACGTGCTGGTGTGCTAACTGTTGCCTACGGGGGTTTGCTATTCTATTCAAGTGGCATAACTAGGCCTACAGCCTATAAAATAGGTAGCTCACCAAACTGCAACCTTCTGTGTCATCACACAACTTTACCCTTTAAATGGTAACTAACTACTTCAATTATAAAATAAACTAGCAATACAAACATGCAAATAAAAAGCCAATATGATTAGACCAAATTAAACTGCTAGACTATTAGAAAGCACCTGATATCATTGAGGTCAGTGATTTAATATTAGGCCTATCTCTTGCGCATCAACCCAGCTGTTTAACTAATTTTATACAAAGCCTGTTGCTGATAGTCACTCAGACTGGAATCTGGAGTCCAGACTAATTGTAAACACACACACATACAGACACACACACATGCATCGGCGTGAGACTGATGTCCTACTTAGGTCCTATCTCTGTTGGTGTTCAGATTACCAGTATACACACACACACACACACACACACACCTGTGTAATAAAAATTGGTGTCTCCTTCACAGGTGCTTGGCCTTCTGGTGTGTGGACTGATCGCCAATACACACACACACACACACACACACACACACACACACCTGTGTAATATAAAGTGGTGTGTCCTCCACAGGTGCTTGGTCTGCTGGTGTGTGGGCTGATCGCCAATATACACACACACACACACACACACACACACACCTGTGTAATATAAAGTGGTGTGTCCTCCACAGGTGCTTGGTCTGCTGGTGTGTGGGCTGATCGCCGGCACCGACTACTTCCGCATGTCGCCCTTCGGCTGGGTGATGTTCGTGGCCGTGTTCTACTGGGTACTCACTCTCTTCCTCCTCATCCTCTTCCTCACCCAGGCCCACTCCAGAATCCCGCAGGTGCCCTGGAGCACAGTGGTGCGTACACGCTGCGGCGCCTAGCAACGCCATCACAGCCTCACGTGTGTGTGTCACATGACGAACTGTAGCCAAACATATAGTGAATTATTAAAGGCGCTCTAAGCGATGCCACACGTTTTTTAGGCTAAAACATTTTATGTCACATACTGCCAACCACACCTAACCAACCGCTAGCTGTCTGTGTCCTGAATACACTTAAAAAAAATGCAATCTCTGTGGACAGCCCAAGCTCCAAAAACGGCAAACCTGGCCAAACCTAGCCCATAAAAACATAATAAACTGTGTGTTTAGGAGAGTTTCAATTGCACGGGAGCAGCACGGGAGGGAGGGGGAGGAAGCAGCGAGCTAGCTCTCTGTTTTGTTTGAAAGCCAACAGAATTGACGTTACCCAGCATCGCTTAGAGCACCTTTAAATGAAATATAATGTAGATAATGGTTAGAAGGGTATAATAGTGTTTAGTGTCTCTCACCAAGGGCGCTGCTAGATAATTTGGGCCCTATGACAGACAATAATTCTGGGCCCCCCGATAATATATAGTATTATTGGGGGGCTCTCTGGAAGCCCCCTGTTAGTGCTGGGCCTTTAGAATCGTCCTGTTCCATATAAAAGACTGACATGCCATTTTAGCATTTAGTATCATTTAGTCTTTCTATGTATGGTATAACTAAAGTGTGACTTTTCTGACATCATAATGTTCTTGCAGTAATGCTCACAGACTTGGTCTCCTAGCGATGAAATTGGAAAATATTTTAAATCTGTTCTGTCTGTATGTACTGTATGCAGAAGGGAGAATTTGTTTTAGTGTCTTGTTTTAGTAGAACTTGTAGTGAGTGACAGTTTGCCAAGCACTTGCTTTCACCATAAATGGCTCTGGATGACTCTTGCTGCGTTTCGATCCCAGGTGCTGATTTTCAACACCAGTGCCACGTTACTCTACCTCGTGGCAGCGGTTGTCGAGGCAACGCTGGTGGATCATGGGGTGAAAGGGCACCACAACTACAACAGCTGGGCCGCATCCACGGTGAGCTTGACAAGACGCTAACCAAAATAACAACTCCGTCCGAAATGTATACACTGCAAAAAATTATATCTTACCAAGTGTTATAATCTTTTATTAAGATGAAAAATCTAGTTAGTATTGTTTTTAGTATAAAGATACTTACTTTGAGCTTTTTTGTAAGATTATTTAACTTAAAATAAGTCAAAATCTTCTTAAATTAAGACATAAAAAAGTAAATGTATCTGCCAGTAGAGTAAGTAAATTTACCTTAAATTGTCTTAAATTTTATCTTAAATTAAGATAAAATTACTTACTCCACTGGCAGATAAATTTTGTTTTTATGTCTTAATTTAAGTAGAAGAAACAGCAAATGTATGTATTTACCTTTTTGTCGCAATCATGTCAAAAATTAATGCCCCATTTCCCTTTCTCCCCTGCTGTGTGGGTCTTGTCTCTGTGCAGTTCTTCGCCTTCCTCGTGTCTCTGTGCTACGGTGGCAGTGCCTACCTCGGCCTCAAGGCCTGGAGAGACAGAGGGGAGGAGTAAGGGGGGAGGGGGGTTAAGACAGACTGCCTTCAAATTAAAAACCACTTCAAATCAGTACAACGCAGCTTCAACCGGGAACAGAACAATGGATTTTGGAAAACTGGAATGTCCTGGTGACGACCATTGTTGGCTCACGAATAAGGTGGATATTCAGCGTGTTTGATGTTTTCCTATGGGTTCTCAGGCCAGACCTGCTGAGCTGAGTATGGGGTGAAGTGTGTGTGTGTGTGTGGAATCTAGAGGATGGAGCTAGCTGAAGAAGAAGTGTGTGGGGCAGGGTATGAGTGTTTGTTGCTGAAAGACAGTACATGCTCTTAATTTAACCTACACTGGCTAAATACATATAATGATTAAAAATTGTAGGTCTTTTTTGTGTGTATGTGTGTAGAATGCATTTTTTTTATGATTATTTGTTTACTGTATTTTTTTTTAATGTTTGGATCCTATTATGGATATTGAAGTGACTCCACCAGACTGCAGTGGTAAAATACATTTTAAAGAAAGCATCCTCAGCTCAGTGAGAGTTTGTGGGTCTTAAATCAGATGAACCATAGAGCATAGACTCTGGCATAAAGGTACAGATTAGGTGGTGTTTGATATTATAGTATGATAAATGTAATGTGTTTAAAAACGCTATAAATGAAAATCTTTGGCTTCACAATGAAAATAAAAAAATATTAAATAAAACATAAAATTATTATTTGTAACATGAAATGATTAATTAAAACGTAAAAAAACAAACCTAACTCATTTGAATCTCTAAATAATTTCGATATGCTTAATCATTTATTGAATGATATATTTATTTAATGACGGCAGGTATGCACCATGAAATAAATAAACTAAAGTTGGTGAACGACTGATTGGTTACTCTACCTATCAACGATTCGTGCAAATTTGTCTCTCATGATTCGGGCAGGGCCTATCTACCATCTTTTGATGTGGTTGCAATGCATGGCCGTAAATGGAGCCGTGCATTATTTTACGACCCTGTCGAATCCGATCTGTTGGGAAACAGTCTGGCGCCACCTGGTGAGAGTACACTGCTCGTGCACACCACCATGACTAATATTACAATCCATTGCATTGCTTTAGATTATGGTTATACTTAATTACATCCAATAATGTAACAGCCTTCACAGCGACAGAGCTCCTCTCTCTCTCTCTCTATATATATATATATATATATATATACATAAATCGGTTCCAATTATTTTCAGTTATCAATGTCTACATTTATAACAATACCCAAAATGTGGAGGCTATTGTCATTATATGTGTCCACTCAAATGCCTGTGCTGAGAAATTAAAAGTATGTGTCAATCAACCACATCAAGAGTCAGAGCTCAAATGCTCTAGACCAGGCAGGTGAGTGCAGTGTGGTCTAGGCCAGGCAGGTGAGTGCAGTGTGAATGTCTACCTTGTAAATTATTCAAGGTATCTTGTGAATAAATGAGGACTTGGAGGCACCAGAATAACAATAAATGATGTGTGTGTGTGTGACAGAGAGAAAGAGAGAGAGCTAGGTTAAAATATACTTCTTAGTTAATACTAAAATGGCATTTCATCTTAATTATGAGATCAAATCTAGCCAATCACCACACTGCTTTATAAGCATGGAAGGGCTGGGTATACTTACACTAAGAAAGCCCGGCAAACCACAGTCTACCTTTACAATGAAACAAGGGCAAGGACCCAGAGATAAATATAAACATTTTATTATCAATGAAACAAGGACATGGACCCAGAGAGAAATATAAACATTTTATTATCTGAGAAGCTCCATCATTGAGTTACTTTCAGACAAAAGGCAAAAAGAACAAAACAAAAAAAACTTTAGTACAATAATATGTACAATTCACAAGAGCATTTTTCCACATTTCTGAAAACAAAAATTTGGAGCCATGATTTTTACATTTCCACATTGTGAATTAAAAAAAAAAAAAACACCCCTGTACTTTACCAAATACATACTTTATGGAGACGAAGCTAACCAATAATCAAATGAAGCAATTTATTTTCCCATTTCGTGAAGATCATACAGTACCACAGTGATTCGTCCAATCTACCCATTAAATAATCGCAATCATATAAACAAACACACGCACAGGCAGCCCAATCATAAGAAGACAGTAACATGATACGATCAAAAATCACGTAAAGATGGGCGAACCAATACAATTTGAAGAGAGGAGAACTGGAGAGAGCTTTGCGAGGGGTGAGATACTTGGCTGTCACTCCACTGAATCCCCTGTCAACGCTGGTCTGAAGTTGTTCTTGGAGGAAAATAAAACATGTGCTTTGATTTTTTTTTTACATTTTTTTTTAAAAAACATTAATACTGCAATGGAACCTTCCTCTCCCTCATTCCTAATACCACAGTTTGTACAGCATACATTAAAAAAAGTCATCGTACAACACCTGCTCTCTTCACTGTCTCATTCTGCAAGTATACCAGTCGGAGCACAGCGGAGAGCTATCACAGTTACTTACTGGATCAAAATAAAGAGATATTGCTTCTTCGGCATCTTGGAAACAAAATGCTGTCATGAACAAAGCTTTTTTTCCTTTGTTTTAAACATTTCGGTAATTTTGGTGGATTTGTACCAACAGATACGGTCAATAGTGGTAAAAATATGACTGCACAATCATATCGAGGATTTGGGGGCTAGGCCAGAAGTTAGGTAAACACATAGTGCTGGCTTAGGTTTAAGCCTAGTGCATCATGGGTAATTTTTGATTGACCCATTTTCCATTGCTTCATCAAACATGCTGTGCTGTGCTTCTCTTAAATAAAGCATTATTTTAAGAAAAAAAATAAAAATAAAAAGCTGACACATTTTTGTAATGTTGTTCAGCAAAGCCAACAAACAAAGGGGGGTATTTCCAAGATTTGCGGTTTTGTGGTTTTACTCACTAAGCCAGATAAGTTAACTACTTACTCCGATAAGGTGGCTACTAACCCGGAGTTAATTTATCTGGGTTAGTCACTAAACAACGTTCATTTTAGAAAATATCCCACCTGAACAAGTACAGTACACCCATGGCAACATAGTCTTACAGTACACTCAAACACAAAATCATGCATGCACATACACACACACACACAGACAAAACGACACTTAAAAAAAGAAAAGAAAAAAAATCCCACTTTAAACAGTCCGGAGCACAGGCCACAATACCTAACCAGTTGATGGGGGACTCTATTAAGAGATCTTAAATAAATTGCGACACCAATAAAAGAAAAAAATACAATTACCGTGACTGAAGTGGGGACTCTTTAGAAAATAATTAATTTGAAAAATACTTTATCTTCATTTAAAACAGTTTTAGTGATTCACATCTCATCAACAAATAATGAACAATTAAAAACAGAGAACTCTCTCTAAGGTGCCACAGGTATGGCTGAATGCCACAAGGGGGCACCACAGAGCAGCTTTCCCCTCTCGCCTCTTCTTCTTGCATAACCAGAAAAGGGCTTATTAGGGGGATGGGGGGGGGGGGGGTGTAAGTGCAGACTTGGGGTGGGGGAAAATGTGACGGAGGAGTGTCATGTTGGATCCACCAAGAAGGCTGAGTTGTCTCTCAAAGCTGAGTAACAGGCGAGATCGGTTACCAAGGAGATAGGAGGGGGGGGGGTGTCCCCCGTGTGACATCACCACAGGTCAAAGTTCACAGGTCAGGGGCCAGATGGACGCTGATGCTCGGGGACGGCTGCTTGTGGTGGAGGGCGGGGCTGAGGCGGTCGCTGCCGGACACCACGTAGCCCAGCCCGTCCTCTTGCAGGCTGCAGGCGGAGTAGCGGTTGACCTCGAGGGAGTGGTTGGAGCCGGGCGTGGGGCTCGGGGCGCGGTGGTGACCCTGGCCGCCGGTGGCGATGGCGAGCGCGTTGCTCACCTGCTCGAAGGAGCGCGAGAAGACGGCGCTGGCCGTGCGCGAGAGGCTCAGCGTGGTCGACCTGGGCACCGACTGGCTGGACGTGAGGGTCAGGCGTTTGAGTGACAGCTGCTCCGTGTTCTCGCTCATGGCGCGGCCCATGGCGCCCCCTAGCTTCCGCGGATCTGGGGCCGCCAACCCCTCCTTCTCCCTCTCCTTCTCCTTCTCCCTCTCCCGGTCTTTGGACTTGCCCCCCAGGAGTCGCCTCTGGCCCTTGCCCGTCGGTTTGCCCGCGGCGGCGGTGGGGGGCACAGGGCTGCTGGCGCCGCAGCTGTTGCTGATCACCACGGTGGGGGGGCTGCTGCTGCTGCCATCGGGCGCCGCGCGCGGGTAGAAGCCCTCGTCCTCCTCGGCGATCTCCATCAACTCGTCCGGGGAACCCAGATCCACTGCGTCTGTGTGTGTGTGTGTGGGGGGGGGGGACATATAGTCAAGTAGGGTCTCAGTGGAGCTCTCACACTAACATTTCTACTGCTTTTAAGAATTACAATTCTATTAATAGAATGGACTAATATTACGCCTCACTTAAATAGAAGTGTAGTGTAAATTTACTAAAATAAATCCACTGCCCACAGAGTCTAGCATGTTTCTATTGTATTCTCTGTGCATTCTATATTCTATATATATTCTGTGTTCATACACACATTGGAGCTTTATGTGTACATTTATTACATTTATCAAATACTCATTCCATACTTCACTTCAGTTAAGTACATCCCAAAATACTCCCAAGACCTTATCGTATATCTAGTATTTTTCTATCAAATGCAATATTACATTCACACACATTGAGCATTACATGTAAATAGCTGAACTGTATTACTTAAGCCATCCTTACACCTTTGACAAGATTTGGGAAAGATTCTTGAAAGATTGTAGTCTTTTGCTTTTGCTGTAGTCTTTTAAAGCTTGAATGAGGGGCTTTAGTTAAAAGACTCCAATATTTCAAGAATATTTCCCAAATCTTGTCAAGTCTTCTGATGCATGGGTAGCATTAATACACCCCTCAAAGCTCTGAACTTAGGACATATAAGTCACTGTCTCCCCCTACAGGCAGCAACAGGAATTACACAACACCAAGGGAGAGAGGAAGGATGTCTCAGCCACAAGACCAAAAGCATAATATCTTAAGCCACACACCAATCGAAAGCACTGTATCTCAGGCACAAAATACCAGAAGCATCTTAATCTGAGAGATGTTACTAAGCACTGCATATTATGGGCTGACCGGCAGTTCTTTTCAGCGTGTCTTCGTCTCAGGGTACTTTCAGATATTTTGGATATGTCGGATGTGACCTTCAAGGCATTTCCTGAATTAACGGGACTTTGAGGCCACGCATTCAAAATGGGGGCCCATCCAATTACCCTCAACAAAAGAGCCATATCAAGAGGTGCCGGTGGGCCCTTTCTAGCTAATCAGCACAGAAGTCTGCTCCAAATGGCAGCCCAGAAGTTACACAGTGTTAGTGGTAGAGGGCGAGAGCGTGGAGAACTCTGCAATTCAAGCAGGCTGAGAAGAACGTAATCGAAAGGGCAGAGCTTTCTAATAGAGACCTGTGTTATGTAAGAGTATGAGTATTTTTTGAGTGTGTGTGTGTGTGTGTGTGTGTAAGAGAGATAAAGAGAGAAAAGAGTGGAGGTTAGAGCTCACACAGCACACACACACACACACACACACACATCTCCGCAGAGCTTAGCAGGCTGTGAAGTTCGAATGTGTGGCAAATAGCAATTAAAAAGAAGCTTTTGTCGAGAAACGGGGACGAGGTGCGGAAATGACATTAGAAGAGAGGAGTAAGTTAGAAAGGAATTGTGGCGTAATATTCAGGAAAAGTTTTCTCAAGGACATGCAGTTGAGAGGGCACCCTGAGACACACACACAGGCACCCCTGGACTCTGACCGTATGACAGGACATTGTCTTGTTCTGTAGGAAACGTCATCTCTACCAAGTTCTGCAACAACGAATGTGTCATGCAGTGTTGATATTCAAGTTCAGTCAATTAGCCAATCCTGCTTGACTAGTCAAACATGGCGTCTTAAGCTTTGCACTGCAGCTATAAAGACAAGAACCCTTATGAAGAGCGTACAGGACCCAAATTATGCAGAAGCTTAGCTTTACCCAATTACATAAACATTTATTGGGCAATCGGCTATGTCTGAAGAAAAGCCAAAAACACATGCCAAGTAAATTTTTGACTTTGATTGTTGATTTAAAAATTAGTTAAAAAATGAGTTCGCAAAAAACAAAAAAAACCTAGCCAGAACTTTCTCCAACTATTTAAATTTGAATGAACAAGGCGGCAGATAGTGGCGGATGAAGAAAAGTTTTGATTTTGCTTTTTTTTCGGTAACTCGATGACTCCAGGAGTGCTTTGCTGTGCGCCCGGTCAGCACCACCTCGCTGCCCATGTGGAAAGTGGGTACGGGGGTGCAAGAGGTCAAGAG
This sequence comes from Alosa pseudoharengus, assembly GCF_046254945.1. Classification (NCBI taxonomy): domain Eukaryota; kingdom Metazoa; phylum Chordata; class Actinopteri; order Clupeiformes; family Clupeidae; genus Alosa; species Alosa pseudoharengus. The sequence goes on from NW_027468685.1 coordinate 6,447,550, forward strand.
GTCAAGAGGTCGTGGTCACGCAGGTAAACGCAAGAGGTTGCTGGTTGGTCCCGCGGGCGGGCTGGCTCGCTCCCCACACTCACACTGTACCTCTGGGCCCTCCGAGGGGAGAGGGGCGGGGGTAGTGCTTGCTGGTGGAAGGCTGTGCGGAGACAGGTAGGCAGGAAGGCAGAGGGGAGAGGAGCGGGCAGGGCTGGGCAGGGCGCGCGCTCGGCTGGGCTGTGCCATCCTGAGAGGGGGGAGGGGGGAGGGGAGGGGGAGCCCTTTTAGAAGTGGACCCTCCCCGAGGGCGTCCCCCCCCCACCACCATCCTCCAGGTGCCTCCGCACAGACTTCTGCCGCCTGACCCCGGGCTGACCCCGCAGGTCGACGCCCATCTCGGCCGTGCCCCCCAGCGCCTCTCCCTCCGAGCGGCTCCGCAGAGCCTCGCCGTTGGCCACCCCCATGCCGCTCCCGCCGCCGCCGCCCACGCGCTCACCCCCCACCCCCGTGATGCTGATCTCAGGGATGGGGCCGGATGGACTCAGGTCCGCCCCGCCGTCTACATTGTTCTCCTCAGTCTCTGGATGCAGGATGGAGAAAGTGGATACAGACATACATACACCCACACACATGCGCACACACACACACACACACACAAGCGCACGAACCACGCACACACGCATCCACCACACACACACACACACACACACACACACACACACACACACACACACGCACGCACGAACCATGCACGCACGCACGCATCCACCACACACACACACACACACACACACACACACACAAGCGCACGAACCATGCACGCACGCACGCACGCATCCACCACACACACACACACACAAAGACATGCATGCATGTACACAAGCACATAGACACGCACACACACACACACACACACAAACAAACATATACATACATATACACACAAGCATACACACACACACAGAAAGACACAGAAGACATAAACACATGCATGAATATATAACAATGGCAAATTATACATGATAATTCAACTTAAGAAAACACACAAAAGCAACATAAACATAATAAATATAAGTACAAAGGCAACATAAATGTAAAACATGTGTACAAAGGCAACATTAATACAGCACTATAAAAACAGAAAACAGGCAATCAGATGAGTGATGAGAATGACACTGGGTAATAATGAACTATGAAATGACACCAAAGTCTGAATGCACGACATGAAAGCCTGAGGTCAATATAATTATCATCCAGTGACTGTTCGCCATTCACTGTGTATAGGGTGACCAGACGTCCTGAAAAATTCGGGACAGTCCCGATATCCATGCAGTTGTCCCGAATCCCGAATCCGGCCCTAATTGTCCCGAAAATTAGACTCAATCAGAATACTGAGTAGTTATTTTCTGATAAACATTAAAAACTGTCCGTAGAGAGGTTGAGTCGACTGCACGCAGCCCCCGACGGCAGCTAAGTGTCTGGATGCAGCCCGGCTACTTTGTTTCTTTTTTGACGTTCTATAATTAGGTGCGAATATGCACTGACTTTAGCTCATTTTCATTCATTTCTTGACATGGCTGATGTACCGGAACCCCAACACGCCACTAAAAAGCAAAAGCGTCTATGCAGGTACCGGGAGGAGTGGGTGGGGAGGTACCCGTGGATTGACAAAGCCTTAAGCGACGACCTTTTTGTCCCCTTTCTGTTTTATAGAGTAGGCCTAGATGAAGAGAGCGCAAGCTGCAGCAGCCGCAAAGCCGAGGACATTGAATGTGCAGGCAGCGCAGCAGGCAGAGCCAGCAGTGATTAATTGGTCGCGTCATGTGTGCAAAAAAAATACGTCGGAAGTTCGGCCTAATGTTGGATTTTGTTTTAACATAATCTACTTAATCTAACAATTATTTTGTATTCTTACTTAATGACCCATAATTTTGGCAAGGCTTGTTATTAGCGTTAGGCTATTATCCTTATTCTGAAAGGTCTGATTTGCACTGTTACGCAGTCATTGGTTTTTTTTTTTCCCACAATGACATTTTGAGTTCATGATTTCTCTGTTGTATTTTGAGGCAGACCTGATGTTTGAATAAAAATGTGTTTTGGTACAGATCTGAAAATTCATTATATTTTATAATAGTCTATGTAGGCCTACAACCACCCCCCCCCCACCCCCCGCGAAAAAAAAGTGTCAGACAATCTCATCTGGTCACCCTAACTGTGTACCATACGTATATGGTTGTTAGTCAAATGCCCATGCAGTCTGCGCAAAAACGTTTCTAATTTGCTTTAAGGACAGCGTTAGTCACCACGTAGTCTAAAGTGCTTCAAAAGAAAATCTTTTGATGTGTATGAGCGCTTTCCTTTTAGGCCTTCATTAATTAAATCAAAGGGTAGGCATCTGAAAAGGTCAGGCTCAAAACTGTAATTATGTCTCCAATTACTGGTTTCAGCGGGACAGGAAAGGACGGGGGGGGGGGGGTTTAATAGGCCATGGATGAGATCTCTCGCTCAGAGACACAAAGAAGAAAACAAGGACAAAAACAGGGGGGTTCTAGAATGCTGGGCGTCCATTTTCTGCTCGGCTGAGTAGCAGTGAGGCGGACGACCTGATAGGACAGGACTTCCGACTGACCCAACAAATGAATGGATGAATTAAGAGATTATAATGAAAGTATACAAGAGTGAAAAAATGAACGTGGGCTTGAGATGATGCTGATGAGAAGATCTCACCTCATATACTGTAAACAAACACTTTCACAAGGGTTACAGTCCTGCAAACACGGCTAACCCCCAGTGCAATCAAACTGGGCTAACAAACAAACAAACACGGCTAACCCCCAGTGCAATCCAACTGGGCTAACAAACAAACAAACAAAAATGGGAGCTACTATTTTAAGGTTGTTTCTCTGACGGGACATTCTAAACTGCTAATGAACCGCAGAGGTGTGGAGTCTTCGTGTTCTGGAGATCCAAGAGCGATCATTGTCGAGAGGTTGCCCGGCAACTCTCTGGGAACTACTCTTAAAATAGTTGTTTTGATGGGAAGCCCTAAACCGACTGCTAACGGGCCTCGCGTTGGGTGGGTGGAGTCCTCGTGTTCTGGAGGTCCGAGAGCGAGCGATGTGGAGAGGACGCAGGCGGCCGCGGCGCCGACCCCCCCTCCCCACCGGACCCTCACCGTGTCTCTTCCAGCGGTGCCCGCGGATGGACAGGCTGGTGACGGCGTTGCGGGAGATGCGCGGAGCGGTCGGCGTGATCTCCACCTGGATGCTGCGCATGCCCTCCTTGCTGGACTTGAGCGCGGCGCCCGTCATGGTCGACTTGATGGCGTGGCCCACCTGACGAAGAGGAGGAAGGAGAGGAAGAGGAGGAAGAACACAAGACATGGAGATGAGGAGCGTGTGGAGAAAACAGTCCAGTACATAGGACATATACATCTACACATTCCCCTCACTGCAGTACAGCATATAGGATATATACATCTACACATTCCTCTCATTGCAATAAAGCATATAGGATATATACATCTACACATTCCTCTCACTGCAATACAGCATACAGGATATACATCTACACATTCCTCTCACTGCAGTACAGTATATAGGACATACATACACATTCCTCTCACTGCAATACAGCATATAGGATATATACATCTACACATTCCTCTCACTGCAGTACAGTATATATGATATATATACACATTCCCCTCACTGCAATACAGCATACAGGATATACATCTACACATTCCTCTCATTGCAGTACAGTATATATGATATATATACACATTCCTCTTACTGCAATTTGATTTTAGATTTGCAGACGTTGCTACTACTGTTTAGCAAAGCCACTTCCGATTGGAGGAAGAGGAGGGGAAGGAGAGGAAGAGGAGGAAGAACACAAGACACAGAGATGAGGGAGGTGTGGAGACACAAATACAGACATAAAGCATCAGTGCATCCACATCTATGGTGTTCCAACAGGTGCCATCTTCCAACCGGGAGGGAGAGGGCAAAGGGAGAAAGAAAATATCACCACACTGTGTTTTTTTTCCTCACAAAGGTGATTAAATTGTACAATGTTTCGGCATCCTGAGTGGCCGAAACGTCCAATTAAATCACCCCTGGGAGCCA
>NW_027468685.1:6456661-6459161 GCF_046254945.1 Alosa pseudoharengus
GCTTGGTGCTGCCACACCTTGACCTCTCTAATGATTATGAGAATAGCTGAAGCAGCCTGGATCAGTTGAGAGTACATTTCATTTCTGTGTGCGCAAATAGGGAACAGGAACAGGAACCCAGTAGCTCTGTAAGCACTTAGAACAGTGGGGGACAGTGGGAATGGATGAGCGAGGTCAAGGGTGAAAGGTCACTCACAGGGCAAAATGGATGCCCGTGATGAGCTGCACCAGGAATTCGGAGGTCACCATCATCCGTGTGTTGATGCCTTTGTACCGTCGCAGCTGTTGCCGTGGATACCCGCAGATGCAGACCCTGGAGGAGGACAGACAGGTGTTGAGCCAAGAGAGAGACAGACATTTGAACGAGGGTACAAATATTAAAAAGCAATTTTTAATTTCACATTGCGCTTTTTTTGTGGGACAAAAGGCGATTAGGGTCACATGTTCAAATCAAATCAAAAGGAAAGTGGTAATGACGTCTGAGAGACAGAAAGTCTGTGTGTGTGTGTGTGTGTGTGTGTGTGTGTCGTCCTGCCTTTAAGGCACGGTCCAGACTAGAGACGTGTCTCCGTTGTGGACGAGCTCTTCTCTGCCCCAGAAGGCCGTCTGCCCCTCAGCCACCCAATAAGACAGGAGGCAGACATGCACTGGGGTGGGCACATTTCAAAATGGCCGCCGACAAGTCTGTCTCACACTGGTCAATGCTTTTATTCTGAATCTGACCACAGTTAACTCTGATGGTATAATCATAGAGGCTACAAGATCAGTTCAGTATTGTGTATAGGCAAAGAAACGTTTGTGGAAAGACATACCATACACAATTACCAAACACTTATTATGACAATTACGACTATTGTACACTATCTAAAATGACATAAAATGTTTCTCATGGAACTACATAATAAATCTAAGTATGCTGCCCATGAACACAACAGATGTGTCTGTGTGTGTGTGTGTGTGTGTGTGCGTGCCATTGATTATAGTGGAATTGTTGCAGCAGACACAAGGTGATCGGAACCCTTCAGTTACCTCCCTATTATTTGTGAAGCTTTCATATGCAGGTGTGTGTGCACATCCTACATATGAGGGCAGGTGTGTGTGTGCACATCCTACATATTAGGGCAGGTGTGTGTGTGTGTGTGCACATCCTACATATGAGGGCAGGTGTGTGTGTGCACATCCTACATATGAGGCCAGGTGTGTGTGTGTGTGTGTGTGCACATCCTACATATGAGGGCAGGTGTGTGTGTGCACATCCTACATATGAGGCCAGGTGTGTGTGTGTGCACATCCTACATATGAGGGCAGGTGTGTGTGTGCACATCCTACATATGAGGCCAGGTGTGTGTGTGTGTGCACATCCTACATATGAGGGCAGGTGTGTGTGTGTGTGTGTGTGTGTGTGTGTGTGTGCACATTCTACATATGAGGCCAGGTGTGTGTGTGTGTGTGTGTGTGTGTGTGTGTGTGTGTGTGTGTGTGTGTGTGTGTGTGTGTGTGTGTGTGTGTGTGCACATCCTACATGAGGGCAGGTGTGTGTGTACATTAGAGGTGTTGAAATTATTTTTTTATAATTTATAATTTTTCATACTGGTCTGTTTTCCAGCCAAGTGATGTTACCCAACCGTGTTTAGAGAACATTTAACAAACTCTCCGATGCAGCCATGTCCTCATGCTCTACTTTAGTCCCTCGGCAGATAGATTCTGGTTCATTTCCACTACCGATTCAGTGAGTCATTCACACCCCCTCCTATTTTCAGAGTCTTTGAAGTTTTTTTTTTTTTTTTTGGATTGACACAGTTGAACGACAGCAGTTAAAATAGGAAATAGTTATGCAAGGCTTTAATGTGCACTCTTTGAGTACGATTTGTAAAAGGCAGCTCTGACAAAGGCAGCTCTTTGATAGGTAGATATGTGGTTAAAAAAAACCCTAAAGAACTGGACAGACATTGAGTTATTGAGTTAATGAAAAGATAATGTTTCATCACTCCTTCTCTTTCTATGAGGCTTCCATTTATTTAGCCATTCTCTGATAAAACACTTTACTTTCTTAACACACTGCCGCATAGACATGTGTTAAACACATGGAACAAGGTGCACAAAAGGCATAAAAACATTAAAAACTCATTTCTAATGTGCCCTTGGCATTTACAAAAGCAGTTTTATAACAGCATGATAACCCAAAGCATACTAAGGTGAACTTCCCTAATGTGGAACATTTTTGTAATCCGGACTTCTGTAGTATTACATTAGCTTAGGTGTCCCACATTAGGCAGTGCCCCACATGGGGGCAATTCATTAGGCAGTGGCCCACATGGGGGCAAATCATTAGGCAGTGCCCCACATGGGGGCAATTCATTAGGCAGTTCCCTACATGGGGGCAACTCACACCTATATTCCCACATTAGGCAGTGCCACACATTGGGGACAAGTCACCCCTACAGTATATCCGCTCTTTTCAGTTCCATCTGTAATTCTGAGGCAGGTCAGGCCGGAGCCT
>NW_027468685.1:6466661-6469930 GCF_046254945.1 Alosa pseudoharengus
GAGGTTATATGAGAAATGAGCTAGCAACAAAAACATACCTTAAAAACAATAAATGCTCCATTAAAAACTGCCTGAGTAGAGAAATAAACTGCCCCTATGGTCAGAGAGAGAGAGAGAGAGGGAGAAAGAGAAAAAGAGAAAGAAAGAAAGAGAAAGAGAGAGAGAGAGAGAGAGAGAGAGAGAGAGAGAGAGAGAGAGAGAGAGAGAGGGGCATGTCAGGGTGGGGGTCCCTTCTGCTTGGCCAAGGGTGGCTGATCTCACCACAGATGGGCAGCCATGGCAACAGTCCTGTCGGGCTCCCCACCACCGGGCGACATTAGCAGCGGGCACGACACCTGAACCCCCCCCCTCTCCTTCTCTTACCACACTCACTCTCTCTCTCTCTCCTCCCCCCTCTCTCTCTGCCTCTCGCTCTCTCTCTCTCTCTCTCCTTCTCACCACACTCTCTCTCTTTCTCTCTCCCCCCTCTCTCTTTCTCTCGCTCTCTCTCCTTCTCTCAGCACACTCTCTCTCTTTCTCTCCCTCTCTTTCTCTCTTTCTCTCTCTCTCTCTATCTCTCTCTCTCCCCCCCCTCTTTCTCTCTCCCTCTCTCTCTCTCTCTCACCACAGATGGGCAGTCATGGCGACTGTTCTCTCGGGCTGCCCACCACCACTACCAGGCGACATTAGCGGCTGCCACCACACCTGACAGAACGCAAAACGAGGGCTGATGGGATTGAAAATGGAAATGGAGCTCTTTCATCCACATTTTCTTTCTTCTCTCTTTCTCTCTCAGTCTTCTTTTACCAGCCTCCCTAAATAACCATGCTGATGTCTTCTTTCTTTCTCTCTCTCTCTCTCTCTCTCTCTCTCGTCCCCTTCGTTCAGCCCCTTCTCCACTCCTCCTACTCCCTCCCTCTCTGTCTCTCAATTCAATTCAAATATGCTTTATTGGCACGACAAATCATATGATGCATTGCCAAAGCGTTCACAGGAATAATAATAATTACAAAAAAGAAACAAACAAACAAACATATACAAACATTAACACTTCATCAATACACTGTGTGTGTGTGTGTGTGTGTGTGTGTGTGTGTGTGTGTGTGTGTGTGTGTGTGTGTGTGTGTGTGTGTGTGTGTGTGTGTGTGTGTGTGTACAGTATGTGTGTGTGTGGGCGCGTTGCTCAGTGGTCACTCCTCCTCTTTCTGTCACAGTTGTATATGTAGTGTGCAGCTAGTATTGCACAATCTTCCTCTTCTCCTAATAAATATCTAATTTTCTTGTGATCTTCGATCTCAAAGAAGTTTGGATATATAGATTGAAATTTTGGATAGAAGTTGGAGCGTATTTCTTTGTAGTTTGGGCAGCTAGTGAGGAAGTGTAATTCTGACTCAATGTCTTTTTTTGTCACAGTTCACACAAAGTCTGTTTTCTTTAGGCATCCAGGTTTGCCTGCGTCTGCCTGTTTCTATTGCCAGACTGTGGTTGCTAAGCCTGTATTTAGACATTGTTTTTCTCAAGTTGGTGTCTCTTACAATTGTCAAGTATTTTGCTAATTGGTATTCCCTGTTAAGAGTCAAATAACTTTGTAGTTTACTTTGTTTTTCTGTTGTTTTTGTCCAGTATGTGAGATATTTTTCTTTCTGGGTGTTGATAATTTGGTTGGTATTTATTCTTTCAAGAGGGGTGCCAGTGTCCTGAGGCTGAATAGTGATGTTAGTTCCGTTGGTTGTTTCTTGCTGGAGCCTATGGACCAACTGGATGAGGGGACTCTTTTCTGTGTTCAATTCTTGGCTCTTTAATGCTTTGAAGTGATAGGATGTGGGGTCGCTTGTTTTTAAATGTTGCCAGAATTTGATGGCTCTCTTTACAATTTTTAGAAGAAGGGGGAACTGGCCGAGTTCTGCCCTGCATGCATTAGTTGGTGTTTGCGGAGTTCTGCCCTGCATGCATTAGTTGGTGTTTGCGGAGTTCTGCCCTGCATGCATTAGTTGGTGTTTGTTTCTGCATTTTTAGAATGTTCCTGCAGAATTCTGCATGCAGGGTTTCAATTGGATTTTTGTCCCATTTTTCAAAATTGTGATTTGTAACCGATTGGAATATTTTGAGCCAAATTCTGATTGGCATTTCAATATTAATAGATTTTTTTTATGGCATAGAAAGCCCTTAGTGCTTTTCCTTTAAACTCGCTCACGGCCAAGCTGAAGTTTCCGTTAGAACTGATTTTCAATCCAAGGTAACTATAATTTGTGACATGTTCTATTTTTAGTTTATCAAATGTAAAGTTGTGTTTGTTTCCCTGACAAGTTGTTCTCTTTTGGAATGTTAATACTTTTGTTTTTTTAGTATTAATAGCCAGTGCCAAAGTCTGGCAGAATGTTTGCAGTACATCTAGGTTCTGCTGCAGGCCCTCTGATGTTGGAGACAGCAAAACCAGATTATCTGCAAATAAAAGAAATTTGATTTCGGAATCATGAAGGGTGAGGCCAGGTGCTTTTGATTTTTCTAGTTGATTTGCCAATTCATTGATCTAGATGTTGAAGAGAGTTGGTGAGAGTGGACAGCCTTGCCTCACGCCCCGCCCTTGAGTGAAGTAGCTGGTTTGCTTATTTCCACCAATGTCAATTAGTTTCGAGAGTAGACCTTCATGCCAAATTGAATCGAAAGCTTTTTCAAAGTCTACAAAGCAGGCAAATACTTTTGATTTGTTTTGGTTCATATGTTTGTCAATTAGGGTTTGTAATGTGAAGATATAATCTGATGTTCTATAATTTGGTAGGAATCCAATTTGGCTTTTTGCTTTTGACACTGTGCTCGATAACGAAGTTCATGATTCTCTCTCTCTCTCTCTCTCTCTCTCTCTCTCTCTCTCTCCCTCTCTCCCTCTCTCTCTCTCTCCTCCACTCTCCCTCTATCTCTCTCTATCTGTCTCTCTCTATCTGTCTCTCTGTCTCTCTCTCTCTCTCTCTCTCTCTCTGTCTCTCTCTTTCTCTCTGTCAGCGCCCACTCATCATCCTACCTACTGCTGTGAGGGAACCAGTGAAGATCCTAATGACTGACACTTCAGCCATGATGAGCCTGGATAAGAGTTTGAGTGTGTGTGTGTATGTTTGTGCATTCGTGCAAATGTGTGAATATGTGTGTGTGTGTGTGTGTGTGTGTGTGTGTGTGTGTGTGTGTGTGTGTGTGTGTGTGTGTGTGTGTGTGTGCGTGTGTGTGTGTGTGTGTGCATGCATTTGTTGAAGTGTGTGTGTGTGTGTACAGCATTTGTATTAGTGTGCATGTGAGTC
>NW_027468685.1:6470129-6475129 GCF_046254945.1 Alosa pseudoharengus
TCTCCCTCCCTCCCTCCCTCTCTGTCTCTCTCTCTCTCTCCTCCACTCTCCCTCTATCTCTCTCTATCTGTCTCTCTCTATCTGTCTCTCTGTCTCTCTCTCTCTCTGTCTCTCTCTCTCTCTCTTTCTCTCTGTCAGCGCCCACTCATCATCCTACCTACTGCTGTGAGGGAACCAGTGAAGATCCTAATGACTGACACTTCAGCCATGATGAGCCTGGATAAGAGTTTGAGTGTGTGTGTGTATGTTTGTGCATTCGTGTGAATGTTGTGTGTGTGTGTGTGTGTGTGTGTGTGTGTGTGTGTGTGTGTGTGTGTGTGTGTGTGTGTGTGTGTGTGTGTGCGTGCGTGTGTGTGTGTGTGTGTGCATGCATTTGTTGAAGTGTGTGTGTGTGTGTGTGTACAGCATTTGTATTAGTGTGCATGTGAGTCATTATGTGCCAAGAATGTGGCTCCTGTTTGTGTTTGAGGAGGAGGTATGAAGGTATATTGGGTGCAAAAGTGGCGAGCACATTTAACTGCAGATTTTGCATGTGCACACTAAAGTCGTAAATGTGTAACAGTAAAGTTGAAGTTGTACATATTTTTTTATATCTTGTTAACACAAAATAGGGGCTACGGGTTCACAAATCCTTTTTACAGGTACACAAATCCTATCCTGTGAGTCACAACTTTCAAGAGTCACGCACTCGACACTTTTGCTCCAATCGTTGCAGCGCAGTAGGTGCGAAACACATTTGCACATCCGTGTTTCATAATCTGAGAACATGCACAACATTCGTGCATTTGTAAACCCAAATGTGAACTAATGCATCCGAAGTTGTGCATCTGTGAAATAATTTCTCATTAATAAAATTCTACAGATCGCTTTGATTTTCTTGCACGACTACAAGTCAATTGATACAAGTGCTCGAATCTGCTTCTACGAGTGACGATACTTTTGCTCCTGGCTAGGTGATATAATAGGAGCAAAACGATTTGTATGTGTGCACGTCGAGCGAATCGATCGAGAAAACAAGGCGGCCGGATCTGGATCGCGCTCAGACTACCATTGCCTGCTCATAAGGTAAGTAACATGATAATAATATGAAGAAAGTTATCTTGTTTGTTGGTTTACATTATCATGACAGCTATGTTTAGCTTAGTTTACCTGCTTGCTAAATCCTCCAGTGCCAGATCAAGCTAGCTATCGCTAGATAAATAACTAGTTTAGAAGTACAGAAATATAACACTGCCCGTCCAAAATCGTTAGGACACACAATCTGACACAATCGTTCTGCAATTTTCGAACAGCTGACTTGTATCTTGCACGAAGACTATTGGATAGTGCAAGGCAAGTTAGCAATTGTTTGCTGTGCAGACATTATGAATAATAAGGTCGTAGAACTTAACACCGCACACCGCAAAATTTTTTTCCTCGCTTTGTGCAAAGAAAAACTATAAATCGTGTGTCCTTCATTGATAAGGAAACATGCTGAGGTTACTTACTTTATGAGCAGGCAATGGTAGTCTGAGCGTGATCCAGGATCCAGATCCGGCCGCCTTGTTTTCTCGATCGATTGCTCGACGTGCACACATACAAATCTTTTTGCACCTATTATATCACCTAGCTAGGAGCAAAAGTCACTCGTCACTCGTAGAAGCAGATTCGAGCACTTGTATCAATTGACTTATAGTCGTGCAAGAAAATCAAAGCGATCTGTAGAATTTTATTAATGAGAAATTATTTCACAGATGCACAACTTCGGATGCATTAGTTCACATTTGGGTTTACAAATGCACGAATGTTGTGCATGTTCTCAGATTAAGAAACACGGATGTGCAAATGTGTTTCGCACCTACTGCGCTGCAACGATTGGAGCAAAAGTGTCGAGTGCGTGACTCTTGAAAGTTGTGACTCACAGGATAGGATTTGTGTACCTGTAAAAAGGATTTGTGTACCTGTAAAAAGGATTTGTGAACCCGTAGCCCCTATTTTGTGTTAACAAGATATAAAAAAATATGTACAACTTCAACTTTACTGTTACACATTTACGACTTTAGTGTGCACATGCAAAATCTGCAGTTAAATGTGCTCGCCACTTTTGCACCCAATATACCTTCATAAGGAGGTCTCATATCTCCCCAGTGAGTCAGTGATTGTGTGATTGTGTCAGATTGTGTGTGATTGTGATTTTATGTGTGTGATTGTGTGTGTGTTGTGTGTGACGTGTGTGCATGTGTGAGTGTGTGTGTGACGTGTGTGTGTGACGTGTGTGTGTGTGTGTGTGTGTGTGTGTGTGTGTGTGTTTGACATGTGTGTGTGTGTGTGACGTGTGTGTGTATGTGTGTGTGTGTGTGTGTGTGTGTGTGACGTGCAGGCGCGTCGTTAGACCTGGGCATTCGGGGCTATAGCCCCGGATTCTCTGGGGATAGCCCCAGATCTATGGGCCGTCAACAACAACAACAAAAACTCTAATCGTGAATGAAATAAATAGCCCCGTAGAAGAGACTTTTGTGTTTTGTGTCCATTGTGTGCAGTAACAGCTGCGCAAGAAAATCTGACGTGATCTGGGCAGGTTTAGAATCATTTGTTGCAAAATGTTGCAATTTCAAGTACCTTCTCCTCTACGCTATTATGCATTGCTGTTTCGTGCTTCTACTAACTAGCCTTAGCGAAATAAGTGTACAGAAGGACAAATGGATATTAGAAGTTTCTTTAGGAAAAAAAGGGCAGAGCAGGGACAAGAAGTGGAAACTCACAGTGTGTCATCATCTCCCGCAACCCAGGAGGACATTCCGATCAGCTCAGGTTCGTGAAACGCAGCCCTCAAAGACAACGTTGATCAATGCTGGTCTGATGTTAGGCTACTAGCTAGCTACTAGCTACCACTGATCAATGCTGGTCTGATGTTAGGCTACTAGCTAGCTACTAGCTACCACTGATCAATGCTGGTCTGATGTTAGGCTACTAGCTAGCTACTAGCTACCACTGTACCTCACTAACTTGAAGGACACTTTGTTTGAATAACTAGAAAGAGACACTAACTTACGTTTGGTTCTGTAGAATGGAATCACATTCTTCACCACCAACAAAAAATTGTTTTCCATGACAGTATAGTAGTTGCGCCAGTCTTTTTTTACCACAGGTTAGCAGTGCAGACTTATTCATTCACTGACGTTGGTATGATTCCAAGAAACGGTCGAATGTGACCTTCAGCAGCGAGTTGAGCGGAGCAGAGGAGAGAGCGGTTTTCACAGACGGACTTTGGCTATAATACCTAACATCAAGCTATTCCCCTTCACCAATCCAGTAATTGTGTCCAATATTATACTTTCAGTGATCATTTGAAATACATAGCGGTAATAAACAAGACTGCAGTTTCAATATATCGTGATTTACTATTGAATGGTCACATGTGCAGTAAATATGGTAAACCTGACCTGGTTTGAGGGGGATTCCAAGCAATGCATGCTGGGCTTGATTTTGACAGAATGGAACTTTTTCTTTGGGCAAAAGTTCATGATACACAACCCAAATGCATTGCTTTCAAGGCACCCATAGCCCATTAATTGAAGGGGATGACGTCCAAATGTTTATCCCGAGATGAACGCTCACACCTGTGCACTTGACAGAGGTGCATGACGATGTTTATTCTACAGGCTATTTTAATGTCATATTTTGGGTGTTGTGTGTGGTGCACTTTGGCAGAAGAGACGTTCTCCTTACACGGTCTTTAAACATCAAAATATTCAGAATGCCGTGACGTGAGTCACTACAATTGGCCTTCCTTTTCATTCTCAAAGTAGGTTAAAATTTCATGTTCATCAGCCCTATTTTTAAAATCTCTCGGGGGAGAAACACCCGAACCCCCGGACAAAAAGGACTCTAACTTCTGGGCTCTAGTCCCGAATGTTTTAACTAGCTAGCGACGCCCCTGGTGACGTGTGTGTGTGTGTGTGTGTGTGTGTGTGTGTGTGTGTGAGTGAGATGACAGAGGGAGAGTAAGGTTGATTGAGATTCTGCTGGAGGATGAGCAAGGTGACACATCCATCAGCTGCCATCACTCCTGATTCCCTACTGCTCCATTCCTCAACAGAAGGGCTGCAGGATGAGTGTGTGTGTGTGAGTGTGAGTGTGTGTGTGTGTGTGTGTGAGACATTTAGAGAGACATAGTGCTCAGTTACTCATCTCACAGAAAAACCCAGCTGTGGACAATCAGTTATAGGGTGTGTGTGTGTGTGTGTGTGTGTGTGTGTGTGTGTGTGCGTGTCCACTACCTTATACTCTGACAGCCATTCTTCCACCACGCCTTGGTCCATAGCCAGCATCTTCCCTCATCAGGTGTGGGGCCAGTTCAACCTGAACACAAAGAAAAAAACAAAGAAAAAAAGACAGAAGGGAAAAAAAGATGGAACAAAGGAAGCCTCTGTTCAGCCCAGCATGTTTCACTAGCCGCCAAGAAGATTTAAGAAGATTACACTTTTGGAGAAAAAAACAAACAGTAAACACACGCAGACAGAAAAATAAACAAATAAACAAACAAAACAAACCAACAACACAAGGGCAGATAGCAGGCTTAAGGCAGAAACACGGATAAGCCCAGCAAGCCTCGCGTCCTCCATCTCTCCCTCCATCTCTCCCACTCCTTTTCTAAGTTGTCTCACCCCTCTGCAAAGGTCTGTTGCTTTTTCCTCTCCTCCGCAAAATCTCCCTTTCATTTTTCATTCCCTCCCCCCTATGGTCACAGTGCATTTACCCTTTTCACCGACAGCAACCAGAGACTGGATTAACAATGCGTAATACTGCTTGCTCATCTCTCTCTCACACACACACACACACACACACACCTCAAATGCCTCCTGCGACTCCCAGACTGAATCAATGATAATGACTCCAATTTACTTAAATCCCCAGTGAATTAGCAAACACGCACACACACACACACACACAAACACAGATATGCACATACACACACACACACACACACACACAGAGGCAGACATATGGGCTCATGACAG
>NW_027468685.1:6482629-6485129 GCF_046254945.1 Alosa pseudoharengus
GTTTGGATCTAAACGGAGAGAGAGGGAGAGAGAGAGAGAGAGAGAGAGAGAAAAGAGAGAGAGATAGAGAGAGAGATGCATTATTACAAGTAATGAGAGATGCATGCTCTGTTTTGAATTTGAGAAAAAAGAAGAGAGAGAGAGAGAGAGATGCATGCTCTGTTTTGAGAGAGAGAAAGAAAGAGAGAGAGAAAGAGAAAGACAGAGAGAGAGAGAGAGAGAGCATTTATATAGAGATGAAAATGGAATGAGAAAAGTGACAGAGCGAAAACGAGAGGAACCCATAAGAGGAAGGAGGAGAAGAGGAGTAAGAGGCGCATGTGTGGGGGGGGGGGGAGTGGCCTCTTTAAGGCGGAGCTCACACTGGAAATAATGAAGCGGCAGCGGCAAGCGTAACGCAACGATCAAGGTCATTCCATTTTGCTCCTACTGTAAGTAACACAAAAGGTTAAAAGCCTAAACAGACTTTGAACAACGCCAGCATTGCTCTAGCACTGCCACCGTTAGAACTGAGATCCATTGCTCTAGCACTGAACCTTAGAGAACAATAGGAAACACACGCTTGCTACTGGACAGTGTGATCTCCGCGGACCCCGCCTAAACGGAGTGATGAGGCGCTCGGGCACCTCAGGAGTCTCTAAGGACGCGGTCTGGACGCTGAGCAGCCACGGAGGCCTCATTAGGACTCACTCACTCACTCACTCACTCACTCACTCACTCACTCACTCAGGGTATTCTCCCTCACACACACACTAACACCACTCAGATCCACACTCAGATGCACAGACGCACACACACACACACACACACACACTAATGCACACACACAATCATACACACACACTTATACTCACTCACAAACACTCAGATGCACGAACACATATACACTAGGGGTGTAACGGTACACAGAAGTCACGGTTCGGTTCATACCTCGGTTCGGACATCACGGTTCGGTATGAGTTCGGTACAATGGAGGGAAAAGCAAAACAAAAATGCAGAAAGCATTTTTTTTTGTACATGTCTCAGGCTGTACCACCTAGTGTCATACAGTCTCTTCCCTGAGCTATCTGCAACAGCCTGAAGTGTGTAAGATGTAGGCTAAACAGTACAATAAGTGCCCAGACTCAATCTGTAACTTGTAAACAAAATAAGACAATCAGCTATAAAACTGAAAATAGGCCTACAGCATCTCTTATTTCTGAAAGTGCAAATTACATAGAAAATGATTTTTAAAAATCCACTTAAGCAAGACCTTCAACATCTGTGTTTAGTTGTATATGGAAGGGTCTACAATTTGCCTCAATATTTTTCATTGTGTGTAAAGTAATAATCTAGCCTACTAACTGTGAAAATATCACACTATTTTGCCTTTTTTTAAAAACGAAATTGCTCCTTTCATTTCATGAACAGACTACAACTAGAAGTCACGTGACTTTGCCCTTTGACGTTAACTCACCGTAGCATGGTTTGTTTATTAGCCTGGTTAGCGTTGTCACTTTATTTTACTGTCTATGCACTTAACACTACCAGCTCCTCATGTGAGAAGTTACAAGTTACCCCAACATAAAGGTAATTACCACCCGATTTACATAGCTTTCTGTCATTACGAAATCATTTAATTTAAGCCATAGGTTTTGGCCCTATTTGTATGTGTATCCAAAGGCTGCTGAAGCGCACGGGAAGTTTCTTTCCCCTCGTTTCAGTGATTGGTAGCCTACATCATCTGGGTGATGGCTTCGAATATGTGTAGCATTTTTTCCACTCACATACCCAATGCTGAACAACGCCGACACACAATTTCATCTTATCCACCACTCTTTCGCCTGTACTAACGTTACTGTAACTGAAGTTCTCAAACTTGCGATCTTAAAGAGACCAGCGGATCCTCTAACTCTTGTAGGTCTAACCTTAGTGCTGCTAATGACTGACGGACTCGACCGACGACCTGACAAAAAAAAACATAGGCGCCAATCAGAGCTTCAGAGCTAAGGCGAGGCTACAGATTAGCGTTAGGTGTCGCTAAAGAACTCCCGTAACTCTCGCTACTTAACAGTAATTGCGCATGACATTAATTAATCCGCACACGAGTTTTATGTATTTTTATACCGTGTATTCTCCGTGTAAATTCATGCACCGAACCGTGACGCCCGTACCGTTTCGGTTCAATACGAATACATGAACCGTTACACCCCTAATATACACACACACACAGGCGTACACACAAACTCATACACACAGCTTAGAGTCACTGCTTGAAGAGCTGGGCAGACACTCACTCACTTAGGCTATTCTCCCTCACACACACACTAATACCACTCAGATGCACACTCAGATGCACAGACGCACACACACACACAGGCATACACACAAACTCATACACACAGCTTAGAGTCACTGCTTGAAGAGCTGGACAGACACTCACTCACTTAGGCTATTCTCCCTCACACACACACTAATACCACTCAGATGCACAGACGCGCACACACACACACACACACAC
>NW_027468685.1:6495129-6542629 GCF_046254945.1 Alosa pseudoharengus
CACTAACGTTAAATAAACCTAGTCCCATGGCAGCCCCATTGTTTTGGACGGCCATGTCCCATCAAAACAATAGCCGAGTGATTTCATATCGCTTATCGAGGCACAACCTTGACGTAACCTAGCGAAAACAAAACAAAGCTGGTGAAAGTCAAACACTAGGCTGCAAGACTGTCGATGAGTGTAAGGTTATGGATCGCTGTTATGTTTAAAGAGGGACTTCATTTTACTCCTCAGACTAGACGGTCGGCGGGAGTCAGATGTCAAGAGTTGCCCACGAAAGACCATAAGAGATCTCGATTAGATTGGTCCACTTCGTTGACCCTGTCAGTGTCCGGTGGTTAGATTCTATTTCAACATCTGACATTAGGCAAATTAACGACTGGAATAGCTCGACAGTAAATTAACTTTAATCCGTTACCGTCTCCTCCTGAGACTTCAAACAACATGACTCGCACAGCAGAGCAATCTAACGTTCAATAGCCATCCAACGTTAGCTAGATGTGTCAACCATCCAGACCAGATCTCTCTGGTAAAGCTGCTATAAAGTTAATTAAACTACTGTCTAAATAGGTTATGATAGTCAAGTAACGTTACCCTTGTGCATAAGACGCCCCTTGCATGCTCCTAACACGTTGTGCAGAGTGAACCTTCCAGTCCGCCTGTCTAGATCACTTTTGACACTTGACACTATGTCACTTAGTAATGTTATCCAATTTATCTGGAAAATGTTCGCATGCATCGACATATAACGTCATGATGGCTACACTGAACTAACACACAGGATAGCCATACCCGCACAACTACTCGACTGAATTTTAGAAAGTAAGTAACGCTGGCTAGTTAGCCAGCTAGCCAACATTACCAGTAGACGAGAGACTTTGAACACACTCAGTTTTGCAAGGTCTCTGTAAGTTTACAGTACTTACTATCATACTATCCCGCAATCCACAGTTATTGCTGCTCGCAGTTGCTCCGACTATCAGGAAGCTATCAGTTACTCCATAAATGTCCTAAATAATTGAGCACATTCAAGTCATCCATCTCCATTACTTTCGCAATTCACACTAACTTGAGCGTGGGCATTACGCGAGATTGACAAAAGCTTCTCACCAATCATAAGATAGTAAATAAAGGCTCCGTCGAGTTTCCACAAATAGCAACCAATCATCTAGTACCGAGGGTGGAGTTCAATAATTTCCACGAATATGGTAGGTTGTCCCAGTTGAATCAATCAAATATTGTAATCGGCGCTCTGCACACAAGACTAGCCTATATCGCTGGACATTTTTTGGAAAGATTTATGATACTCTTGGAAACGTTTTTATATATATATATATATATATATATATATATTGCAACAACACCCAGTACATAATATCTATTATATATTAGTTGTTTAAGCGCTTATGTGTTATGGTTTATATAATGTTGTTTTTATTTTAATTGGGCTGTTAATTAATTTGACATTATTGTTTATTATTGATATTCTCCTTAATGTAGTCTTAGCATGTTATTGTTTTTATATTATTGATTGAATTGACATTATTGTTTTATTATTGCCTTTCCCCTTTTTTACATTGCTTTTTTTATTAGGCTATTGATTGAATTGATATTATTGTGTACTACAACTATTCTCCTTACTATATTTGACCTAGATTTTAATCTGTTCCCTGTTCATTTTTAAATATTATTATGTTGTTTTGTATTTATATGTCGCTTTGGACAAAGGCGTCTGCTAAATCCATAACCATAACCATAACCATAACCATAATATGTACAGTGCTCTGCCACATCTTTCAGTTTTAATCCTGGAGTTGTTGTGGGTCTAAAAACTGTAGGCCTATAGTCTATCTATGTTAATATCGCCTAGGCTGCACCTGTATATGTATGGACATGAGGGTGTAGGATATAGCCTACATCATTTTTATAATTTATATAAAGTATTTTTATTTGTATCTTTCTTTAGAACATGGTTGTTGTAGTAGTAGCACCATATATTAGTAGGCTAATAGTAATAATAGTAGCAGTAGTTTCCACTGTTGACAGCTGTTTCACCATAACAACTACTACTAAGTCAACTGCTTTTATTTGGAAGGTGGCAAATTCAACTATGCATCCGGTTGGGCTATACAGTGGTTGAGGGAAGCCCTGAAAGCTTTGGGGCCTATACTGAAAGACTCATGTCAGTTGGTCGTTGGTCCTGTCTCCAGGCTGACCTTATACTGTGCCAGAGGGCAGGAGTAATGTAATGAAGAATGGCACAGCGTACAGACTACTGTAACAGATCCACATTGCACTGCCTGCCACTAATAATGGCAATAATCAGACATTATTGTTTGCTCTTCTTTTGTGATATTTTTGCTCTACTTCTTTCTCAGAAAATTCAGCCGGTAGGCTACTGTCACATCGGTGAACGCAGTACCACACTTGAATATTTCTGCTCGTCCCGCAAGCATGCACACGCAGACAGAGACACATAAGTATAAGTGTAAGTATATATACTCTTTTGATCCCGTGAGGGACATTTGGTCTCTGCATTTATCCCAATCCGTGAATTAGTGAAACACACTCAGCACACATTGAACACACAGTGAGGTGAAGCACACACTAATTCTGGCGCAGTGAGCTGCCTGCAACAACAGCGGCGCTCGGGGAGCAGTGAGAGGTTAGGTGCCTTGCTCAAAGGCACTTCAGCTGTGCCTACTGGTCGGGGTTTGAACCGGCAACCCTCCGGTTACAAGTCCGAAGCGCTAACTGGGCCACGGCTGCCCCCTAATGAATGCAGATACAGAGTTCATGTGACCCTCTCCTCATACACAACCATATGTTACATGTAACTCAAGCAGCAGTGGCGGAAGACAGAAAATTCGTTGCACAACATGATAATTATTAACTGCACTATGTCCATTGCCCATAACATTTCCAATACTACACAACATATCCATTCATCTTTCTCTGCTAAATAACCGCCTTGAGATGGGTTCAAAGCTTTTTTTTATATAAAGTCTATGGTTCAAAGGCACTTATCTGCAAAGATATTGTTTATCTTTGCCAACCTCCAGGATTCTCTAAAACAGAACACGTGGAATTATTATTACTTGGAACATGGAATTATTGTTATAATATGGTTATCACCAGATGCACGCAGCTGACACTTACAACACAGGACATATAAAACAACACAGTTTACCGTTGTTACAATCACAAGCTTTTTATTCTGATCTGTCTATTTTTTCACTGAAATGATCAACTTATGCGTAACACCACACACAGCATTCTTCAAGGTGTAGTCCTCAGCACTCTGTTTCCCCTTTAGTGTAATAATTGCCTAAGTGGATAGGCATGAACTAAGGGTGATAAGTACCGAAAGTAGCCATAGGTGGCTATGCAATATATAGAAAGTAAGACTAAGAACACATGTATAAACAAATGTAGGACATAAAATATGCATTACATCTGCAACCCCATGGCCATCAGAGCTCATGTATCAGAACAATCACAGAGAAGGACATCAAAATGTGCTTCTGCTCCAGCCAGTGACCGTTTGCAGTTTCATTGTGAAGTATGTCCATCATAGCTTACCTGATTATGTGTGAACCGTGCACACAATATATGTAAACGTCGACACATAACAAGTTACCTTTTCCAATGCCATAGCCTGTGATTTTTCAGGTGCTGACAGTTTGATTGGTCTTGTCATTTCTCACAGTTACAGTCTACTATCAGAGGACATGACATCATAGAACTCAAGAGAGCAGTTCTTGAAAGAAATTATTATAGAATCTTAAGTGATTGGGGGTGATGTCTAAATGGGAACAAATTTGGACTTAACCCTTAGCCTCACTGGGCTGATAAGAAATTAGGTTTTTTATGTCCTATAGGGCCACTCCCTTCCTGCATCAAGCCAGTCTGTTACAGCTCACTTGTGGTGTAGCCCCATCTAGTAAAATACGTACATGCAAAAACGTGGAGGACTTTATTTTTGCAGCCATGTAAAATATCTTCAAATTTGTTTACTTCTACATTGCTACCTACAGAATTGTTTAGTCTAGCCTACTAGACTTCCTTTCAGTCCATTTCAGTCCTTTTGGCGCTGTAAAATGTCAACAAATTCAGTATAAAGGAATGTACAGACTAGGCTACTCACTTAACAGAATGCAACCAGCTGATTATTTTCGTCATTGTACTTCAGAAATTAAACCAGGCGTTTAGTTGCTGCTGTAAAGTACTGGACTATATAGTATGTGAGTGTTGATACAATGGCTTTCCCATAGCATACTTTCAGTCGACAAAAACAACAAAACATTTACATGTTATAGTTACAGCAGTATTATAACAGCATAATAATCCAATCATTTCAAAATGCACATTCATACCTCTCTGAATCAAATGGTTCCACAATAATGTGTTGAATTATGAAAGTATCCCCATACTGGAAACAATACTAGACCTTGTAGCTATAAAACACCCCTTCATCTAAACAGGACAGTGTAAGTGCCTGAAAAACATATCACTGTTGACTGTTTAATGCTTCTCAAAGATGTGAATTCATGGGCTTTTAATGCTTCAAAGCTTCTATTCTTTCTATGCCTCTCTGTGCATACAGGCAGGCAATATATTATGCATGGTTTGTGGAGGGAGTGTGATAAATTATGAGAATTCTAACTAAGTAGTTGCACTCATTCAGGTTCATCCATAAACACAAAGTACAACTTCACTGTCCCACAACAGCTCACATGGAGTCAGACATTATAAATAATTACATTGTCAACAGTGTAACAGTGCACGATTATTTGTAGCTTTTTGCGATTAGATAATTGCGTTGGTTCATATTGCGATTGCGATAATTGTGCAGCTCCACCCAGAGTTACATAAGACTAAGAGAATACATACCCTTCTCTTTCTGTGTGTGCAATAACCCTGTCTTAAGGCCTATTCACACCAAAAACGATAACAATAACTATAACCATAAAAACGTTAACACTGAACAACGATAAACAAAGTCTCTCCTTGTGTTAATGAATGAGACGGTTAAAATTCGATGAGTTCTGATTGGCTTTTATCTTTTTATCATTCTGAAAATCGCTCTGAAAGTGATCCCCAACGATATCGTTCTTCATGTCTTTATCGTTATAGTTTATGTGTGAACGTCGTCATTAATATTAACGAGAACAATATTTTTTTATAGTTATCGTTATCGTTCTTGGTGTTAATGGGCCTATACACTGTTAGGCTATCTTAGCAAAGCTCAGTGGAAGTGGGTTATTCCAGTTAGCCTACAGATAAAACGGAGCTATGGAGGTGTGGATCCTCTGATCTGACTCTGAGGCAGACGGCAAATCAGCTAATTTCCCAAAATGTTGGTGTGTTCCGTTAAGATCTGCATTGGCTTTATTGATTTGAATTTTCAGAACTATCAGAACCAGAGTCAGTGCCTGAATCTAGCCCCCCCAACTCACACTCTTTTAAACTGAGTTAAAAAGCTATAAGGTAGAAATGGGCTTTGAGATGGGATTTGAAAGCATTTAGAGAAGGGTATGCCCAACTCTTCCCTTTATACTTACCATGGCTTTGCAGTTGTTTCATTTTTTCAAATCTATAAGTGCACCTCAGAACCGCTAATAGACCTCTCCAGAATAAGTCCCGCCTCCGTAACTTCCGTATCCATCCAACTTCCGGTCGTCAAATGTCTATGGGAAATAACATGGCGTTTCGAAATATCATACCTGTCAAACTCTGTAGGTGACAAAGTAGAAAAAGCTGGTGGGCCGATTGGCCTACACACTTCTGCCATCTAGTTTCCACTGGATTTTTTGATTGTCGTTGCCGTTCAAGTAGTAAACGATTATTAATGCTAACCGGGAGCTAGTTCCGATGTACGCGGGCGGAGGAGGGCGTTAGATCTTGCTCACAACCTCACAACCAACCAGTCACAACCTAACGTGATGGTCATTTTCACGTGTGATTCATGCGTGGTTTCAGTGGTCTATAAATGTAAATCGTTTGCAAGGTTCAGCCTCTTCTCAACATGACTTAACTTTGGTTTGACTGTGTGAGTTTGTTGGCTGTTATTGAGATATTTGAAAAAGAAAGAAATTGCCAGAATGTATTAACAACCTACCTATCAAACATGATGATTTCACGCAGGGTTAGTGCCACCTCCGTAGACAGGCTCTGGTGTCACGAACTCCATTTCGGTGAAGACAAACTATGAAACATTGCCGTTGCTATGCAACCTTGACTGGGGGAGTCGCGGCGTCTGAAGCGTGCGTTAGATTAGTGCTTCTTACTGATATATTTCTACTTTAACAGCACCGACAATCAAAAAACCCAGTGGAAACTAGATGGCAGAAGTGTGTAGGCCAATCGGCCCACCATTTTTTTCTACTTCGCCACCTACAGTACAGATGTTTTACCGGTATGATATTTCGAAACGCTGTTATTTCCCATAGACAATCGACGCCCGGAATTTGGATGGATACGGAAGTTACGGAGGCGGGACTTATTCTGGAGAGGTCTATGTGCCTAATAGTCTAGACCATGTCCACTGGGGGCTAAAGAAGACGGTCAGAGTGAGCATCAGGGGTTGACCCCTGACAGTAGCGCAGCTTCGTTGAGGATCCTCCCGGCCTCCTCCCTGTAGGCTGTGGACAGCTCTCGGGCTCGTCGACACTCCTGAAGGTTCTTTTTCAGGTTGTCTTCCAGCCTCTGCTGTTCCTGGTAGGCAGGGGCCTCCTCCAGCACCTGATTGGCCAGCTGCTCCTCTGTCTTGGTCAGCCAGCCAATCATCTCCTGGAGCTTGGTGCCCGCAGCCACGATGGCCTTGGAAGCCTGGCACAGGCCTCGGATGTTGTCTTGGCTACTGCGTAGCTTGCTAGGAACCTCATCATTCGGCACCACAGCCAGAGAGAAGTCGTAGCCTTTCATGTGGAAGGTGATCTGGTGATGCGTGTCTACAAAAGGATATGGCAGGACAGAGTCTGAGTCATGAGTGGACCACCAGAACAGGGGAATTTCATTTTATTTTCATTTTGCTTTCATTTTCATTCCATCAAATAATCACACAACAACGGAATTTCATTTTATTTCAATTCTGCTTTCATTTCCTACCTTTCCTGGTTAAGACAGACCAGTAATACCTCTCTATGGGTCAGCCCTGTCAACTTTCTAGATAGACCTTTAATAACAGTGTTATTGTTCAGTTAACGGATTTTTATTTTATTTGTGAGCTCTCCAGATTTCTTTAAATGGATGATTCACCTGCACTCATGCATGCAGTAGCAGTAGGAGCAAAAACTGTACTGTGCTGTTGTTGTTGGTGGTGTGTGGTTACTATCCCGTGCCACTTGCCTACTGTCATGCACCACCAACAACAGTACAGTACAGTTTACTGCTTCTGCTGCGTCTCCACGCATCTCACAGTGGAGAGAGGGGCACTCACCGTGCTCTTCTTTGATTCTCTTGAGGCACTCAGACAGTCCATCTCCATGGGAACAGCCATAGCGATCCCTGAGCGTGTTGAGGCATTCTGTCATGGCTTCATGGTGCCCTTGCTGCAGGTTGAATATCTCGGCCACATCCTTGAAGCGCTGGTCCAATTCAGGGATACCAACGTGCCGGGCGATAAACCTGCCGCTTTTCTGGGGTGTTTCTATGAAATACAAATGAATGGGTTGATCCTCTTACACTTGGGAATCTTATAGTATTTTGGGACACCATTTTTTATAGGACTACTAAATACTACTAGATATTATAGGTATATTTTGGGAGTAGGCAATATAGAAGTGCTATAAGACTGTAGAGCCCATTGTAGAAACACTATAGAGGGTAAGGATATTATAGAGCTATTACAGAACATTGTAGAAGTATTATAGACTACCACAGAAATCCTATTGTATTTCTAGTTCTCTCTATTTCTAGTATTTCTAGTTCTCTTTCGTAAGGGTCATCAGCTCCCACTAGACCTACATGAGAACACATTAAATGGATTTTGATTATTGAAAACAAATAAAACATGAATAAGTTAGCACAGATTTTTTTTTTTAATAGCCTAAGAGGATCAGATTTCTTTTAAAGTTCCCACACCTACCATTGTGTGCTGGACGAGACTGTCGTGCAGACTGTGGTTCCCCTTGCAAAAGAGGTTGTCTCTGTAACACATTGAGAGGACAATAGTAGTCTAATTCTGAAAACTATCGCAATAAACATGGAAATACTCACACAGCAGCAACAGACATGCAAATAATGACATACAATGGCACATAACCTATTAGCCTATTTATTCAAAGACCTTGTTTACAAATGCTGAAACAGCCCATGTTAACAACAATTAAATTAGGCTATGCATTGTTAGGTACTAGCCTATGTCATTGGCACTGTATTTTGAAGATTGGCCAGCGCTTTGGTCGATCAAATAGCCTAAATAAATAGCCTACAGTGAAAATTCGTTTGCCAATAAGTTTGATAATGGCCTTCAACAGCAGTGTTATAGTTCAGTAGCTAGCTTATTGTAAATGTTTTTTTGTTATCACGACCGAGAGTTCCATGCTTGACACAAGATTGCAGTTTAGTGTCCATACCTCGTTCGGTTGTCTGGTGGAATTCTCTGAGGAGCTGAAACAGCAACAAAGTACGTTCATAAACGACATTACTCTCTTGTCACCTCGATCATCTCGGGAAGTAAAATTGTTTTCTGATATGAAATACAAGATGACGTCAATGTCACGGGACCTCAGGAAAAGTTTACTTTGTAGCCGCACAACGATCGACTTGACACTTTACACCTGTCCCAAAGAATGCATCACACCCCTGTTGGAAGTCTTGGCGAAGTGCAAGACACTTTCGTTTTCATTATTTGTGCATGTCAAAGATCTACAATATAGGCTGCCTAAATAAATAGGCTAAATCCAGTAGAAATTCTGCGGGAAACTTTATTCAAGAAATAATAACATGGTAAATAGTGTATTTAAGCATCATTTGCCTATAAGTGATCTGGCCTACAGATTAAGTCGTAAGCATAACCTACATCAACCAATTTTTATTGGAAACAATTATGATTATATATTATGTAGTCTACATATTTTATTCATTACATGTTTTAAATTAAATTAACGTAGGCCTATATAAGCTATAAAATATCTTAAATAGGGGCCTTGGTCTTCATTAGGCCTACTTACAGTATGTGGGTCTCATTTTACTGAGGGTGGCGATATTGCTTCATCTACATTATCTTAAACTTCATTACATTAGATCCTCATAGAAAAAAAAGAAGTAAGGGTTGATAGGGTCCTAAAATCATACTGAAGGGAAAAAAAACACGAATACAAGAAACATTCCATAGTCATTTATTCAAGTGAGAGTATGGAAGCTGTTTTAGTGAATTTACATGCACAGAATATGCTAGTCATTGTACGAATACTCTAGGCCTATAATGACTCGTCATAACCATATGGGGTGTAGTGGAGGCTAAACACAAGTAAACACAATTTATCCACCTCTGAAATTTCAGAAAAAGAGTTTATCCACCTCTCAAAAGAGTTTATTCACCAATTGCAATTTTAAAAAATCACACTGTATTATCCACATTCACAATATGTACACTCATCAACACTCCAACCATTTAATCCATTGACCGACCAACTCCAATCATTTATTAACCCTTAAAGGTGTAGGTTTTTGAACATTCTAAGTTCCGCAACAATTGAAGGTTCTAAAATTCTATGTTGAATTCAATGAACCCAGATATTCTTTAGAACGTTCATTTCTCAACATTCCCATCACACCGGTGTGACGGTACTCCTTTAAGGGTTAATACCACTGGTATTGTTATAAACATTGGACAATAACCCCTACCGTCATCAAACATGTTCTGAATGCCTTTTTAAAAAAATCTGATATCGCATGGCGCAGTCCACCTTACCATGATCACAGAATTCAGTTTACCCACGTCTTATTTTACCACTACACCCCTGATCATAACCAAGAAAAGCCTCTTTACTAAAAAACAAACAAACCATTTCAATAAACATTAATCTATGGTCAAATACTGTGCTCACAAAACACACACTGAGGCTGTTGATGAAGACATGAAGCTTGTCAACTTGCATTATAGCCACAGATATGAGGACAAAATTTGGTCAAAGTAGGATATAGACAAGCTTGACAAGAGGTCCTGTCTCAGTGAAATAACTTACCAATCCTTTTACACAGTCGCCATCTACTGGTGAGTTCAGTATTGCATTCTTCTAAGCAACCACTGTGCATGTATGACCGCACGGAAGGCTCTTTAAGTTCATTTATTTCCAGTGGAGTCAGGTGTATTGTAGCTGCCATTGTTGTTAATGTAATTACTGTCTACACAGACCCGGTTGGGTGTTGCACCTAGTGAATCAGCACATTACGATGTAGAAGCATTAATGTGTGTGTGGAAATAAGAAGATATTATATCCAGTGTCGGACGGAGTAAACATGTAAGGAGCAGAATATAGATGCCATTACAACACAGTTAACCCTCCACCGGAAATAAAAAGCTGGCTAAAGAGCTTTCTGTGCATAATGTCCATTTTGCAAGAGTATTCTACCACTTATCAGTGATGTGCTGATTCTGAATGCTCTGTCAAGAACTGCTTATTTAATTTGTATTACAGTAAAAACATCTCAACGCACAAACAATACAACATATCAAAGATGAACACATACCTCATGACTCATAATCCATTATGAAACTGAGTGAATATGTTTGTGATACAGTTTACAGTAAAGGTACAAGTAGTTGATCAGTAGCCATAATGTGCACTCCCTGTAAGTCAAATTTACAATCTTGGTTTTGTTGGCATCTGGTTCAGTTGAGCTTAGACCTGCATGTGGTATGTACAGATGATCTACACAAAGACTCAAATAAGGTCATGCTTCATTCAGAACTTACTCAGTTTGACCCATGTCAATAATGCTTCCTCTTCGAAGAGTTTCCTGTTTTTCTGCCTGTATAGCCAGCGGAAAGTTCTGGCTATATGTGTCATTCCTGGTTCTCTATCAGGTGGTTCATCAGACCACGCTCATGGTTAAACTTTAATCATCAGCATTCTGCAGACGAATTATCATCATCATTCAATCAGAACACATGGAACCGGTTATATGGTTGCCCAGCAACATTACTCAAAAATTTGCCCCACATATCATCAGCATTCTGTCATGACCTTGTGGTGTCCACGCAGGCTGAACCTCTCGGCCACATCCTCAAAGCACTGATACAGTTCCTGGATGCCAGAGTGTTTCAGCAATCTTACCAGAGTGAAAACGCTGAGGTAAAGCCTATGAACATACCATAACACATTCAAAACTATTCAATTTGGGGACGAAACCTAAACTTGTCCTTGAGTGGCCTCATGCAGCTTAACACACAGTTTTGAGAACTAAATTGAGTTCCATTTGAAGAGTTTGGTCCCAAAACGCTATATGAATTTTCATAAATGATTTTTTTACATTTTGTTTTGCAAGTAATTTCAGTATAATTGGGTATTGTTTGATTTATCTTTACTCAATCAAAGCAACAAAACAGCAATTTGATTGATATTACCTGAAATACACAATTAAATAACACAAGTGACTTTTTCAAAATGTTTTTAAAGATCACGCGAAAAGGTCTCGCTATAGTGTTTTAGTTTTAGCTTCTAATCCATCACATCATCTTTGTTCTACCTCTGATGCACAAACCAAAGTTATGTCCCTCATATTTTACCTGGAAGTTGTCGCCAACCCCTAAAACCACAAAACAGCCTATTTGGACTAATCCCAAGGAACAAAACACTGTATTATGCTCTATGCCAAACATTGTAGGCTTGTAACAACAAGATGTAGGCTACAGCATACAGAACATTGAGTCCATTGAAAATAAGAATTCACACTTACAGTTGTTAATCTGCTTTGGATATAAATGCTTTTTTAAATGAAATGTTTCATTTCTGTTCATACATTTGCAATATGTCAACTGTAGATGGCGACATTGAATCATAATTCCACTCAAATTTAACGCCACCGCAGGAGGTCACTCAGGCAGTTGGTCTCAGAACAAGATACAAGGTAGGCGGAGTTGCCAATATTATTGCCTATAGTCTGTCCTACTCCAACAAAAGATACAGGCCTTGTAAGTAGGCTAACCACTATGTTTAAATCAAGACCCACGGCAGTGGTTCCTTAACGAGTTCTTGTCTTAATTTAATCGGGCTATTATGCACTAAGGACTTGGAATTGGAGACAAGCCAGTATCGTGTTGAGATCGAGGTAATTGCGTGGTTTAGAATTTCGGAGAAGAGCTTAATTTCTTGCACCTGTGTGCGTCTCGGGCTTTGATATGGATATCAGAACACATTTTGGATCTTATAGGCTACCACAAGCAACAGGGTTTGAACATGTTCAGCTGTCTTTCAAGTTCGACGTCGCTAGGCCTATTAGCCCACATTATCTTGGCCATGCCACTGACGCTAATGTGTCCTGGCTACGCCTCTTCATGGGCAATATAGGGCTACATAGCCTATTAAACTTGTTGCAGTGCCATAATGGAATAACCAGGCATACGCCTACGGTCCACTGATTGACTGTTCGTGATGCACCCATGCAGGAGCAAAGGCCTGGCATCCTATCACGACACCGGGGTTACTGCCAGATCCCTTTAGAGGAGGCTATTTCAAGATTGCATTTAGTGAGAGCATTGCTTCTAAAACAGATGACATAAAAGATGGCAAAACAAAGCTTAAACAGCTGCTTGTAATTTTCGTTAAACTGCACGCGCATTGTGACAGTGCTGCTACCTGCTGTGAGGCTGTTGCGCTGCGCGCGAAGGATGTGCGGCTGCGGGCGCTGTTATTTCCTCTCCTCCCGCGCAGATCATGCAGTGCAACCGTATCATTTCGCTGTCATCGAACGAGTCGTTAGCTCTGCGCGGTAATGAAGGCTGTGAGACCGGCTGCGAATAAAGAAGCACTGACGGAGTGGAAGAGCGTTGTGTTTTCCCGCGGAGGACAACCCACTGCCTTGCACTTGCAGGTGTTTGCGCTGACAATGCTGGAACAGCGTTCTGGTAGGTGCCAATTGAGCAGAAGAACGACAAAAGACAGCCATTATTTGTGGTCGAAAGATACTCGTCTGGAGCAATCATGCGTCGTTAAAGCTTTGTGGAACTCTCAGCTGTCACTGACTAACTTTGCAGACGCACACATGGCGAGGGTGGCTCAGCAAGGGTGCCAGATGTTGAAGCCTTGTTTGTACATAAGCACATGCAGTTGCAATTGTGGAGTATAAAGGGTGAAAATGGCACCACACATGGGATTTGAAATGATGGTTTATTCTGCATGATAAAAGTCATTTTTGTCTCATGTCTATCATTTTGTCTTATCAATTGTTTTCTTGTGTAATAGCTTGTCCATTTGAAATGTGTAGTAACTGTATTCTAATTATTTTCTATATTTTGTATTTAACAAAAATATAGGTCTACAAACGTATTGTTTAAAGCGTGAGAAAGTGATAATGGAATGGGGAAAAAAACATTTATTGATGCATGCTTTCCTGTGTGCCATTAGTTAACTGATAGGTGATAGGCCATTGCTCCTTTTGGTGGTTCACTGTAATTGTGTAACTAGTGAAGATTTTGAAAATCTAGAGCACAATTTTTATCCTATAATTTTCCATTTGATTGCTCAAAACCTACTGTTCTCTATTGTCAAGCCGGAGCTTTGTTTTTTAGTCTTTGTGCCTAAAGGTTAAATTAACATTTATTAATTTAGCAGATGATTCTATCCAAAGTGACTTACATTATGACGATTGTATTATAGGGCCTTTGGCCCCGGAGCAACTTGGGGTTAAGTGCCTTGCTCAAGGGCACAAATTGAACCCACAACTTTTTCAGGCTACTAAATAGACTTATGTTTTTGAGAAAATTGAGAAGTCCTCAAGTAGCCTTTAAAAATTCACTCACTCGGCCCCAGCCATGGCGCAACTGGCTGGGGCACCGTACGCTGGCGACCCGTGTTCGATTCCCGCCCCGTGGTCCTTTCCGTATCCCACCCCGACTCTCTCTCCCACTCACTTCCTGTGATTCTCTACTATCCTGTCAATTAAAGGCATAAAAGGCCAAAAAAATATTCTTTAAAAATTCACTCACTCTCCATATACCCAGCATTTTGATTCCCCTATGGACTACCCACTCTCTCCCATGCCACAGAGATGAGCTATATTACACTTCCATTATGTAGTCATTTAGCTGACGATTTTATCCAAAGCCACTTACAACAATCAAGGTACAATAAAGGTACAGTGGGACTACTAGGTCATTGTTAGTGCAGCAATAAGTGTGACTCGTATAGAATAGAATAACAGTTCAAGCGAAGTCAAGAGTGGGAGATGAGGGATTGTCAGGATAAAAAGTGCCATTCGGACATGGAGAAACCTTTTGAGCAATGTTGCCGGTTAACCACATAACCAGTTCCATTTATTCCGATTTGATGATCTTGACAATTTGCCTACTGATGATTAAAGTTCTCTAGAATAGAAATTGTTGCCCAATATCAGGAACATGCCAGAACCACAATAATGAGGAACATTGCCCAGCCCAGCACCATTGGTCAAAAAGGGCCCCATGTATGAGTGAAATGGAATTCACTTGTTATTTGCACACAGCAGTTTTACATCAGCAATTTTGCATCCCTTTTTTACAAAGCGGAATTATCCTACTGCCTTTGACATGACCTTTGCGTCCATGTGCAGCAACTGCATCATGATGATGAGATGATCATTAGGAAAGAACTATAGTAATACTATAAGATTTCTAGTAGTTCTATATAATACTTCTGCTGTGTCTCTCAGAGGAACCGTTAAATATTATAATATTTTGTCCCAAAATACTATAAAATTCCTATAGATCTCGAAGGGGAGATTCTTGACACACAGGCTCATCATAGGCTTAGTGGTCTCTACACACAACACCCACACTTCAATACAAAAGTTGCCAATGCCATATGTACGTAAAATGCAGGTTTAGAGTATAATAAAGCACAATAAAATACCTTGTCATTTAGGCCTGTGGCTGATGTCACAGATAATGTTTTTGTTAACAGCTGGCAACTGTCTAGGTTAGACATTTTAAACCTTTGCGCTCATCATAGTGTCAACCTAAAAAAGTAGGCCTAGGCTATTCTTTATTCTGGTTAATGTGAACATATTGACCCAAATTGCCTACATCTATGGTCCAGCAAATTTCATTATTTCTTGATGATAAAATTATTTGTCATCAAGCAGGTTATCTGATCCAGCAGTGAAGTGAACTAATATGGAGTAGCCTCGGGGCACATGCACCATTGCGATTTTTATGATCGAACCAACAACAATACAAATCTCGTAGCATGCTGTAGTGGGCCTAGCCTACCGCGCCGCGCCATGCCATGCCATGCCACTACCGATGACTGAAACTGGCCAACGAATTGCCTACTAATTAACTACTTCATGTTAAAACCATATAGGAAACTAGGCCCCGGAAACGCCCACCATAGCCTACACACTACCCCAAGGCTTGCCTTCTGCGGGTAACCTAATACCTCTAGTCTCGAGCCGACCTCCTCAACACGCAGGAGTTTTCGCGCGAAACTCTGAGTGCCTTACTTGGATTGTTCCATTTACACAAAGTTCAGCGGAAGGGGGGCGTTAGATTTGAAGTAAAGTTGACTTAAAATAACTTTACTCACAAAACGAATAGTTTCGAAATATTATAAATTGGTCATATATCATGTTTAATGTATAGAACTTATGAACTAGGGATTTTGTGATTGAATTGCCATTGCTGGGGTTTGTATATAACAAAAGGCACCCCTTTGTGTCGATAGAGGTCCACATGCCCGTGTTGTTTTTTAAACCATTCATTCTTTGTGAGGCAGAAGTTGCATGCTGCATGCTTAAACATGGTCAAAAGAAATAATCTGAAAAGGCGTAAAATGACCAAAACCACAAAGGTAAGTAGGGCCTTATTGGACGATGATACACGATGATAGTTCTAGATTGGTTGATAAACCCTCTTCTCACTGACTTGTCCACGCTTCTTTTGATAAAGACTTGAATAGTGTAGCTATCTTTGCACCCCTTGATTTGACAACAACTGTTTAAAAGCTTTTAGGCCCGACAATTATCTGACTTCAGTTAACTACTCGGTTTTTTTAAAAGCAGGTACAAAATATGATCATAAAATTAGTTTCTGTGTTTACCATTGCCAGCTTGCTGTGTTATGCAATATAGTGTAACATGATCAAAGCAAAACCATGTTGAATGTGTCTACATTTCTTCACTTTTCCCCGCAGCCTTCTAAAAAGGCTGCCGTAGAGGATATATTTGAAAGCCCAAGTGAGGACAAGGATTTGAAGCAGTTTAAGTCTGAGCCCCCTTTGGACCTCTCGGAAGACAGTCGGGATAGCCTGCATTCTGAGGACTCTGGGAAGGCTGTACGTATAGTGACCTTAGAACCTGAGGTGATGCTAGTGTACTTGTACAACACACTGTACTGGTACTACACTAAACCGACACTGAGTGTGTATTCTAGTGTGTGTGTGTGTGTGTGTGTGTGTATATGTCTGTCTGTGTGTGTGTGTTTGTGTGTGTGTGTGTCCTGAAGTTGGCAGGATTTATTTTTACAGGGCGGGAACAGTTGACACCACCCCCTTCCTGCCATAAAGTGTAATATGAAGCACAAGAGTGTGTAGAGCTTAGGAACGGAAGGGAATTTAATTGGTCGTCTTTAATATTAAATTTATTTCTGCTTTATGGATTAACACTAGGCTTTGTCCTGGATTAAACAAACTTCAATGACTATCCATGGATGGGAAACAGGGTTGGGACGAGTCACTGATACACTCACTTTACTTCACTTCTATTAAGTTTGATTAAAGTCTGCAGTGACATGTCTGTCAGGTAGAAGTTTTACCATTCTGTCATTTCTTGATATTGATTCCTCATACAATCCATTTGCAGGATCTGTGCTTCCGCTCTAAGTACATCACAGACAAACTGGCCCACATCTTCATGGACACGGACAGTGATGAAGAGTTTGAGGGGTTTGCCAATGACGAGAAGACTTCACACAGGGGCCGGAAGAGAACAAAGGTATGAAGAATGAAAATGGTACAATGCAGTTCAGTTGTTTTAATTAAATTAAATTCAGTGTATTTGGATGTGTGTATAATATATATGCATGTGTGTATAATATATAGGATTATTGTATTATATATATATATATATGTGTGTGTGTGTGTGTGTGTGTGTGTGTGTATGTATGTATGTGTGTGCATATGAGGTATCAGTACCGTGTCGACCAGATTATAGGTTCTAAAATATTTCTGTTGTCTGTTGAGCAGTCGTTGGACTCTGAAGAGGACAGCGAAGAGGACACCGGCTTTTATTCCGAGGGCGAGGGGGCTGTGCCCCCCAGAAGGCAGAGTTCCGGGCTGTGTGTGGCGTTTCGTTTCCCTGTCAAGAAGAACTCTTCCCTGAAAACCCAGGCGGCTGCGATCAAGCCCCAAAACAGCAAACCTGCCGCAGAGAGGAGCAGAGCCACTGGGGGACGGCAGACACGACAGAGGGCCACTGTCCAGCCGCCTAGTAGACCACAAAGGGCCGTGGTCACAGCAAAGCGGCGAGGTAAGGAGCTGTCAGATGAAGAGGAGGAGGAGAAGGTGGATGATGATGATGATGATGATGAAGCAGAGGAGATGCCTGAAGCGGACACCCAGGCCCTCAGCAAGCGAGCCAGGAATATCCAGGAGAACAAAGCCATGGTGAGGATTGTCATGGTTACTGTGAACACTCAGGGCTGGTTTCACAAACAATGGGCTTATGCCTAGGTGTCCTAGTGAAGACCAAAAGCTTTTAGTTTAGGCCTGTTCTATAGAAGTAGGACTTGGTCTATAGATCTAGGACTTGGTTCTGTAGATCAAGGACTAGGTTCTATAGGTTGTCATCAGAGCGGTTTGTTTTTATAAAGGAGAATAGAAAATGTTGTAGTGGGGCATGCGTGTGAACTTTGTCTTATTTATGAATCATTATTCTCTGCGTTTGTCCTTTCCTCCATTTCCAGCTGGCAAAACTCTTTGCTGACCTGAATGCCATGGAGCAGATCTCCCCTCTGACCACTCCAGTAAGTTTTTATTAGTCACCATCATGGCTTCTCGAGTGGGTTTCAGCATGAGCTTTGTATATATAGACACACGCATTGTGTGTTACGGATCCATTTTAGGCGTGTGTGTGTGTACAGTATGTGTGTTTGCATGTGAACAGACCTGTTTGATCTCTTTAAATTAATACTGTGGCTTTGTGTCCAGAAAAAGAAGAAATCGCAGCAGAAGAAATCCGTGTCTGAGGCCCAGGGCGAGAGACGGAACCCGTCGCGGAAGGCCCGTCCTCGCGATCACTTCGGCATCGAGGAGGAGCTCCCGAAACTTGTCAAGCAGTTCACGTTAAAGAAGGAAGACCTGCGCAGGCTAGTGGAGGTGGGAAATGCAGATATGCATGGACAGACACAAGAAGATACCAGATACTCCCCAACTCACAGACAGACGTAGAGACAGACATAGAGACAGATAGACATAGAGACAGACAGACTGATACAGCAGTGTTTCCTACAGAATTTAATTGTATTTGTGGTGGTAGATGAAGGGGGGGGGGGGGGGCATTCTGTGTCATTCTGACAGTCAATATTGACAAGTAACTGTAATGTTATAGTGTGATAACCTCGACAACCCAGAGAGAGAGAGATTTTCATCCCATATAAATTAGTGACCACCACACAATGATTTTTTATGTTGATATTGTGGTGGGCCTCCACAAATAAGTCAATGTATGGAAAACACTGTACAGACAGACAGGAAGACACAAATAAAGACACACACACATACAGACACAAAAAGACACCCACAAACACAGGAATAAACTTTTAAGAACATCTTACTTGCATTGGGCCTTGTTATTGTCATTAAGTTGATGGTGATGAACTCTAGCTAGGGGACTAAGGGGTGGGAAAATGATGTATCTCAAACTCAATAAAGTGAGCGTGTTAAATAACTGTGAAAACCATTTCCAACTTGTTCAGAAGGCCGACTCCGAGTCTCATGGTGGGAAGAAAAAGCGACGCTCCAAGATGAACCGTTCCTACCTGCCCGTGGAGGACATCACCGAGGACGACCTGACCAACGTAGCTGACCGTGCAAGCGACAAGATCCTCGACAAAGAAAACGTACGCCACACTTCCTGACTTCAATACTGACATTCGTACTTGTGTTTGCTTCTCCGTATTTGCCTTTGCAGCATGCTTAAAAACACTCACTACTGCTGACTGAATGATGACAGATGTGTGCCATTTATAGACCATTTCAACTGCATAAATAAACATGTGCATTCCTAAGCCATTTCCGGTGGCACAGAAAACAACATTGAGCTAATGGTAACTTGGGGACAAAAAAAAAAAAAAAAACACTTTTAGTTTAGTGGAACCAAAACGTCTCCACTGCCTGCTTTGATATTCTGTCAGCTGTCATGTTCTATATGTTTTTCAAATCAAGTCTTGGTTTGTTTGTCTGAGTTTGTCATTGTAACGGTGGGGGGGGGGGGGTTGTTGCAGCCTATGCTTCGCGAACAGAGCACTTCAGTTGCGCCCCCGGTGTAGTCTGGATGTAGCTGTTCATTGTAGTGAAATTGAGCCCTGTTGTGTTGACTCTGCCTCCCCACAGGGCAGCACATGTCATCAGTGCAGACAGAAGACCCTGGACACCAAGACTGTGTGCAGGAGCCCTGACTGTGTAGGGGTCAAAGGTCAGTTCTGTGGGCCCTGTCTCAGGAACCGCTACGGAGAAGATGTCCGCACAGCACTCCTGGATCCTGTAAGCAAAACCTCTCTTGTTTTTTGTGTCTGTGTGTGTGTGTGTGTGACGCACAGTTCTGATGTTTAGGTTTCCATATTGTTAAATCATAACTTATTAATCACTTTTATGGACATGTTTGATAATGATTGATAAAATGCATTGTGTATTTTTACTTATAAAAGTTGTTTTAATATGATGCTGCTTTGAATATTTTCATGCAGAAAACAGCTCTGGAGTACATTTTGCACCAATACAGAACTGTAACACATAGTAAAACCAAAACAAAGACATGCTCAGCAGAGGTACAGGAAGGAAATGAAATAACAACTCATGTAATATGTGGAAGAACACATAACAGCTGAATTCTTCTATCCAACCATAGTAAAACCAAAACAAAGACGTGCTCAGCAGCTTAGCACAGGAAGGAAATGAAATAACAAGCCATGTAATGGAAGTGGAAGAACACATATATTGTGGTCTTCTGTGCCCCTAACTGTCTCTTCTATCCAACCATAGTTCATGAAAAAAAAAACCCATAAATAACAAGCAACAGGACCAGCTACCGTATTTTCCGGACTATAAGTCGCATCGGAGTATAAGTCGCACCAGTCAAAAAATGTGTCATGAAGAGGAAAAACACATATATATATTTATATATTATATATTTATATATATGTTGCACCTGAGTCGCAGGACCAGCCAAACTATGAAAAAAAAGTGCGACTTATAGTCCAGAAAATACGGGTACTTATGAGTGTATAAATCATGAGCCATGAGTTGAGACATAATACAGGTGTGCTAGACGGTCTGTTAAAGCAACACCAAAGAACTTTTCCTGTCGCACGCACGCTATTTGTTTATCCAGCACTGGCTTTGCAAATAACGATGTCAGACAAGGTAGAATATGCTGCATGATTTTATGAAAGTACGATGTATTGCGAAATCAGATGCAAGTCAAATGTAGTTTCTTATGTCTCATTCCATGGAACTACAGATCCGCTACCCGATCTGGCAAACTTACATAGTGCGGTTATAGCCGATAGAGGGCCGCGAAGCGAATGCAGAAGTGCCGTTCACCCTGTTACGAGTTGATGAACCACTGAAACGATTTTGGAAACATTATTTTAAGGTACAAAAAACTTTTTGGTGTTGCTTTAAGACGTGCAGTAGCCTACCGTTGTAACATTAGCATAAGCGTCATGACTGTAACAGTTCTTAAATCATGATAGCCTTAAACTGCTTATCTCTTCATGTCTGAAGCATTTGGTCCAGTGGTCTTTGAAGTTGCTGCAGCTGCCTAAAGTTTAATTGGCTGTGATGGTTGATGGTCCATAATCTATTTTTTTTGGGGGGGGGGCTATATCGCAAAACCGCGGTAATTTATTGCTTACCGACCGCGGTAAGAAAACATCCATACCGTCCCAGCCCTACACACACACACACACACACACACACACACACACACACACACACACACACACACAGAAAAAACCTGCATAGTGTGCCTTTAATTCTGCAATCCTATCACCACAAATATAATTAAATTCTGTGGGAAACACTGTTCATGGAAAAAAAAACCCATAAATAACAAACATCAGGACCACCTTACTTAGTGTACAAACCATGAGCCATGAGTTGAGATCTAATACGGGTTTGCTAGACAGTCTGTTAATGACTCTTTGAGTTGAGATCTAATACGGGTTTGCTAGACAGTCTGTTAATGACTCTTTGGTGTTGCTTTAATGATGACTCTCTTTTGTGGCCACCAGGAGTGGGAGTGCCCCATCTGTAGGGGCATGTGCAACTGCAGCCTGTGCCGCAAGCGGGATGGGCGATGTGCCACCGGGGCCCTCACCCGCCTGGCCAAACACTACGGCCACGGCAGCGTCAGGGACTACCTGGACAGGTGGGTACGGCGTACTGAGATTAACAAGCAATCGCGCGCGCTCCCTGACTGGGGCTACTGCCTTTACCGTTGTGTGGGGGAGTTCCTGGACTTAATTTAGCTCTCTAGTCTGTTACGGTAGGGGGGCTTGGAGGAAGTCTATAAAGTATGAAGAAAAGACTCTGTGTGTGTGTGTGTTTGATGTTGATATTGGTGGTGATAATAAGTGAGAACTAAAGCACATCAAAAGGCAACAGTGAAAGATTACCCCCCCCCCCCCTCCCCTAAACGATTAAGGGCCCGTCCACACGGAGACGCTTTTTAGGTTAAACGCAGAGGTTTTGCTTCGTCTTGGCCGAGCGTCCAAACGAATCCTGTAAACGCACTGCCCGAAACCGCACCTTTCTGAAACCTGGTCCCAGAGTGGAGAAATCTGAAACCGTAGCCCGTTTGAATTCGTTTAGACAGCGAAACCGCACATCCTGCTTGCGTATCGATGATGTCATTGCCACACCTCAGCTGCCCTGGACTTGCACTTACAGTATTGCCTAACAATACTAGTTTTCATACATGACATTACCTACGATTACACTCCGTAAGATAGGCTAAATATCACAACTGGTGCTGCGCAGCGCCGATAGCTTATGACTTGGTGGACTGAACACTGTTTTTCCCGGTGTTTTTTTATGCATTCTAGCTACTGTCAGTGACACGAGAGAACTTAAGTTATTAGGAAAGTGCGGTGTAAGTTTAGGCTACATTAATTTGTGCGTAGTGCCAGTGTCATTCATTTATTTTACATGTCTTACAACATATATACATGCATTCACAGTCGAGTGAAATCAGATATAAGCATACAAAGACGCTTAGAACTCCGATGGTAGCACACTGAATGCGAATGCGCGATTTGATGCAGGCAAAAGTATTGACTGTTAACGAAGGTTTTATAGCAATAGTATAAATGTGGCGACAGAATAGCCTAGAACTTGGGTAAGCCTTGCGTTTAGTACTAGTAGCCTAATTGCGGTGATAGCCAAAACGAATGTGAATCACGGACTATCCTACAACCAAAGAAAGTAAAGGTGAGTAGGCCTACCTGCATTAGCCAAATAAAGGACGGGACTGCACCCTTCACAAACCGTTAAATAACGTTTATTAGTTTTACAGTTGACTACAGTTGACAGTTCACCATCAGTCCACACAAACAATTCTGGTTTCCTTGCACTAGCCATTTGGTCGTAGCCTATTCTGTCTGTTTGTAAAGCGCAAATGTTGGTAAATTTCTGTAAAGAAACAGTGCCACCTATAGGCCTGGGGTATGAAGTAACGTGTTGAGTCGTGTTGAGATGGATCCGTTTGGACGCAAATATTCTTGATGCGGTTTCAGGAAAGACGGAGGAAAAAAAGATCGGTTTCGTACGTGTGGACTAGCCCTAAGTGAAGGGAGGCTCGTGTGTGTGTTTGATGTTGATATTGGTGGTGATAATAAGTGAGAACTAAAGCACATCAAAAGGCAACAGTGAAAGATTCCCCCCCCCCCCCCCCTAAACGATTAAGTGAAGGGAAGCTCGTTCTTTGGTTAAACAGACTTTGTATCACTTCCTGCCTTGAGGGGGTGTAGAATGTTCATTTTTGTGTACAGAAATGATGAGCCTTGATGGTGTGTATCATCTGATTGTGTAGTGTAAGGGGATCAGACAGGATGTGGTTTTTGCAGTGAGCTGTTTCTATTTTTATATTGTTTCGTATGAGCCGTAAGTGTTTTGCGTGCTGCTTATGCGCCCGGATCCTCTTGTCTGATCGCCCCCTAACAGCTGTCTCTCTTTTCTACCTCTCTTCCTCAGCCTCCAGAAGCAGCTGTCATGAATGCACTTTTCACCTGCAGAGGGCGCTCTTTCCCCAGGACCCCGGCCAGATGAGGGCCTCTCTCTGTTTTACGCCCCACACAAAGCCAGCCATCACAGAGCAGGTTTTTAGTGGTGGGCCTGAAATTTTAGCCGTTTTTTAAAGTTTTTTTAAACTTAAATATTACACTTTAACATAACTTGAACATAATTGTTTGTTCTCACCGTTAATGTTTTTAATTGTAGACACAGGAATATAATTCCATTAGATTTTAAACATTATAAAAACTTTCAGTACATAAGCACAACAACAGTATCAATAGTTTGTATATGATGTGAATGTTATGATGTCACAAAAGGAAATATATGTATACAGTTTGTTTGTTTGTTTATTTTTCATTTGTTACTAAACCCCCCCCCCCCTTCCCCCAAATATTCCATGTATGTTTGGTATGACCGTTTTCTCCGTTACCACCAGAAGTCTTTATAATCAATAAAGATGTAGCCCAGTCTTTTAATCTACCTCCTGTGAATATTTTGTT
The DNA here is from genome assembly GCF_046254945.1 of Alosa pseudoharengus. Taxonomy (NCBI): domain Eukaryota; kingdom Metazoa; phylum Chordata; class Actinopteri; order Clupeiformes; family Clupeidae; genus Alosa; species Alosa pseudoharengus. The sequence goes on from NW_027468685.1 coordinate 6,519,287, forward strand.
CTGGAGTGAGAATTACTATGGTTTACAAGCGATTAGAGTAATTTTATATTAAAAAACGATATCTTTGTCATTTCCATTTTCCTTTAAATTGTAGGTCATAGTTATTTCCCATTTTGATTATAGTTTATTGGAGCTTGTCAGCAATCTATTGTTTTTTTGACCTTCTAGGACATATGGAATTCCGTTAGGAGGTTGGATGGTTTACTTGCCATAAATGTAGCAAAGTGTGTTCCATGCCGAGTGTTCCATCAAACTATGCTCATTGGAATACAGTGCCATGTCTGCTGACCATGAGTTGTGACATAACTAAAAGTAATGGTTTAGATCTTGTGTATCAAATCGCATTGCATTGATTGTCATGATGTATAGGTTCCGTCTCACCGATGCATTTCGTAAGGTGAATGAGTACATGACCAATTCCAGAGGAGGGCGCTATAGACCTTTTCAACTGCATAAACAAACGTGCGCATTTTCAGTGGCACGGGAAACAATATTGAGCTAATGGTAACTTGACGACAAATTAAAAAAAAAAGTCAACATTTTGTAGGACATTACACTAAATTCCGATTTATCATTTCAAAGTATCTGCATTGGTTTTTGAACGTTTCAACCAGAACCCTTCTAGGAGCAGATTGAAAGGGAACATTAGGTATTTTGAAGTGAATTGCCATAAGTTGTGCTGTTGTTGTTATTTTAGGTACTTGCACTTGTCAAACTGACTTAGCTACAGCTTAACGTTAAAGTTAAGAAATTTGCACCTGAACTGCACACTTTTTTTATTTTATTTAGTTACAAAACTGCACATTGTCTCCAAAACCCCAAGTTGCAAAAGTAGCCTCAAAGCTGTATAATTTGGTTTTCTTACCAATTTTTTCTTAAAAGAAAAATGGGAAATGAAAACAATTTATACAGGCAACATTTATTTGCTATTGATTGTAAAAGGTTAACTCCCAGATCCTAACGCTCACACTGACAAATACAGTTGTAAAGGATATACACCCAACACTGTAAAAACTTCTCATGGTGGCTGCCTTTGGTTTGGCATTAGGGCATTACTCATATCAGTTCTTCTGACCAAAGATTCTAGAACCCTCCGCTCCAGAATCTTTGGTTCTGACTGAGAGAGAGGGCGGTGGTGAACAGGTGTAGGCATGGCCAACTTTTGGTTCAGTTAAAGGACCATTATTCTCCCAGGCCCTTCAGGGCTCTCATTATGTTTGACCACAAAATGACCTTTGTAAGGCATTGCCTCGGTCAAGCCAGAGTTCTATCAAAGTCCTTGTAGGCAAGTCCCTCCACTCGGTGGCCATATGGCAACGCTTTTTGGGCACTCGTCGGGCATCCATTTCGGCAGAAATGCGCATGCGCAAGGCTTCACGACACCAATCTTGCTCCAGCGGCGAGATCACAACACATGATTGGCACGATGTCTTCACACCACACCACATGATTGGCTCAATGTATTCACATGTCGACGTTTTGCTGAGGAAGGGGTGTGATATGTGTAGTAACGGCCATATTGGCGTTACAAACTAACCCCGTGCATTTCTATGGAGGATTTTTTTAGTGCTGTGTCTCCTCATTAGAAAGTCTCTGGTTCTATCTAACTAACACCCAGGGCTTGCTGCTGGTCCAGGCTGGGGGCCCTAACCTACTGATTTAGTTATGATTGTGTTGAATGTCTTAGTATATACAATGTTTAAATAACAACAGAACTGTTAATGCAAACAACTTTAAATATAATAAAATAAAGGCCTATGACTTAAAGCAACACCAAAGATAACCACACTATTCAAGTTTGCCAGATCGAGTAGCTGATCTATAGTTCGATGGAATGAGACATAAGCAACTACAAATTTGACTTGCTTCTGATGTTGCAATACACCATACTTTCATAAAATAATCTTGTCTTGTCTGTGGACATCGTTATTTCCAAAGCCGGTGCTGGATAAACTAATAGCGTGCGTGCGAAAGAGGAAAAGTGCTTTGGTGCTGGTTTAATGACACATTTTCGCTGTGTATGCATTTTAAAATATTCAGCTCTATCAGTGGTACCGCTAATTCCTGACATGGCTAGCTGAGCATTTAAACTTAAACATTTCAACTGATAAAAAAACAAATGTAGTCAAAGAACACTGTGTTTGTCCAGACACAGGATTGTTATAATTATAGTTTTGACAGATTACTGAAAGAACCCCACCCTGAAAGACTCAACTGTTCATTTGAAAACACAATATTGACCGAGACTCTATGGCACCTCGTAGTCACCTGTACGTCCAGCTGATGAGTAGCCTTACCTGCATTGACCTCTTCAGTCACACACCCTCAGGGTGTGTGTGTGTGGAGAGAGAAAGAGCTCTGTAACAATCTGGCTTCTGGCGGTAAGCCTTCAAAGGGATGCGCTTGGGAAATGTTAGCCTTTCGGCATGAGACAGGACGTCACATAACCTTTCGACCTGTTACTGACCTCTTGCCTTTGACCCGTGACTGACCTCTTGGCAAGCTTCCTGTGACCTGCATCTGACACCTCGGCTCTGCGGTGTTGAAGTTTCTCTCTCCTGGAGAAGTGAATAATCCACTGTGTAGTTTGCTTAGCATATCAACCCATGCATTGTAATATTACTGTCATGAATAAAAATGCAAAGGTTACACTAAAATAGTTTTATCAATCTTCTTGGCCTTCTAATCTGTGAGTGTCACAGATAAGTGTTAAGGCATTTTTTTTTTACCTGTGACTGACCTGACCTCTTGGCAAACTTCCTCTGACCTGAATCTGACATGTTGGTTGTCTGCAATTCAGGGATCTCCTGGGATTGTGTGACTGATCCTCTTTGAGTAATCCTCCTGTGTGCATGTTTTGTTTTTGTTTGTTTTTTGCACTAATGATGCTTATGAAAATTCAGACCACTTCACGGGTCGAGAGACCAAAAATATTTGGCTAAGATGAATGGCAAACTTCCATTTTACCCCATGTCTTCAGTAGCGGATCCCAACGATTTTCTACCCAAGACTTCAACATTGTGCCAAGGTTGCAACCCCCCCATAGTTAAATTACAGTGAAGATGTTTGTATTGTGCCAGCTTGGATAATGTGTGAGAGCCTTGTGCCGTGGAGCGTTTTTGTTGAATGCTTTGTAGTGTCGTCCCTTTTGTTCGATGCTGGAAGTGTCGGCTGGTTTCATCTCCAGCGAGCCTCTTCAGCTCCTGTCGGAGTGGCGCTGCTCCTGCTCTCTCCCTGCTAATTAAGTGAAGGGATCCACACGCTGCCGCTTCGCTACGCTGCCCACCGACGGGGTGTTTGCAGGCTTTGCAGAGGCTCTCGCGGTGGCAAATGGCTCAAATACAGTCATTTCTCCACTACCACCCACCTCTACCACCTTGTGCTACCCGCCCCACCCCATCTCCCGCTCTTGCCAACGCTCTGGGCTTGATTGTTTGTTTTTGTTTGGAGTTGTCGCGGTGAGAAGCACCACGACACCACTTCTGTGAAGCTTCATGCAGACGTGGTTGCCGAGCGCAGAGGCAAATATTATCTTCGGTCTCACTCTCAGCAGTGAGAGTGGTTCCTTGAATCACATGGAGACATATAAGGACCCCACACTCTGCTTCATGAGACATATGAGGACCCCACACTGCTCCGTGAGACATATGAGGACCCCACACTGCTCCATGAGACATACCGTATGAGGAACCACACTGCTCCATGAGACAAACCGTATGAGGACCCCACACTGCTCCGTGAGACATACCGTATGAGGACCCCACACTGCTCCGTGAGACATACCGTATGAGGATCCCACACTGCTCCGTGCGACATACCGTATGAGGACCCCACACTGCTCCGTGAGACATACCGTATGAGGACCCCACACTGCTCCGTGAGACATATGAGGACCCCACACTCTGCTCCATGAGACATACCGTATGAGGACCCCACACTGCTCTGTGCGACATACCGTATGAGGACCCCACACTGCTCCGTGAGATGTATGAGGACCCCACACTGCTCCGTGAGACATACCGTATGAGGACCCCACACTGCTCCGTGAGATGTATGAGGACCCCACACTGCTCCGTGAGACGTATGAGGACCCCACACTGCTATGTGAGACATAAGACGTACCGTACCATTCTCAGTCTGGCAGAGCAAGCTCTCTGATGCCTCAAGGAGGCAAGTTGTTTTAAGTAAATCTCTTCACTTTGCTTGGACTTGATGAAATGGCGAAAAGACAACATGGGTGTTCTGGTATGACGAGGCAACATCATTTCTATGGTGTCCCATTCCAGAGAGATGGATTTCATACAGTTACCTCAAGGGATGCAAAACAGGACACAGAATACAGCAACAATACACAACTGGCTTGTGGCAGTCATGAAGGCCCCCCTTCACGGTACAACATGCTGTCACAGAGGCCAATCAGATTACACAACAGGACGGGAGGTTCAACAACCATAGACCTCTGAAGTTCGCCTACAAAAAAGAACCAAAACGACCATCTTTGCCCATGTAAGGAGATCCGGGTGTTAATTGAAGCTAACTACCTATGACAATTTGCTTTGCAAGTTAGCTCTGGGGTAGCCGTCTTAACGTACAGAAGATCACAGTACCCACTCGAAGGCAGAGGACAAAAGTGTGTTGAGCAAAACGTCTGCATTTTAGACTTCTTTGTCCCTGCGAGAGTTTAACAGGTGCAATAATTCAAAATCCCCATGTTATTTTCCCATAGGAAAAATCACAAGATACCGGATCTCAAACATGGCAGCTTTTTTGTAGGTGAACTTCAGAGGTCTATACACTACTGGCTTGTGGCAGTCTCAAACGCACTGCCTGTTGCACCCAGGATCCACACAAGCTCTCCTTCCTGGTACAGCATGCGCTGTCACAGAGGTCCATAAATAAAGTTACAATGTAGTGTTGTTTGCATAGTTTTCATTATGGTGTGGTATAAGCTGACTATTTCTGTTATTATTACTGTTTTGCCTAATGTTGCCTGACTTTTTAAAAACTTTACAGTTTACTGTTCATTTTAATTACTGTAAGGTCCATATTCTGTAAGTCGCTTTGGACAAATGTGTCTGCTAAATTTTATAACCATAAGCGTTTTTTTTACATAAAATAGCCATACTAGAATCCAGTGACATTGTTGGGGACTGCCATGTGACAGCCCTGTGCTGGGGCACAGACATCATGACATCAGTAGCAGGGATATATTGGAATTTTAGTGATTGCACAGAGAAATGTGTTAATTCAGTAAAAATCCGGCATCACATTATCCCGCCCGTCACAATTGTGCCTGACCATAAAGCAGATGGGTTCATATCATAACCAACCCCCTACCACCTTCAGAACCACAACTATACCATTCCATGAACTTCCCCCACACACCAACAGCCCCCACACATAAACACTTAATCTCTCTGTTTGTCTCTCTCTCTCTCTCTCTCTCTCACACACACACACACACACACCTCCAGCCCCCACACATAAACACTCAATCTCTCTGTCTGTCTGTCTGTCTGTCTCTCTCTCTCTTTCTCTCTCACACACACACACACACACACCTCCAGCCCCCACATATAAACACTCAATCTCTCTCTGTCTGTCTCGCTCTCTCATTCTCTCTCTCTCTCACACACACGTGTGAAAATGAGTGAGTCTTGTCAGAGGAGCGGAGTCCCAGCTTTGAAGAGGAGCCTGGCGCCCGAGTCGCAGCCAGAACAGCTGTTGTCTCCCCAGTGCCGGGGCTGGGGGGTGTGGAACCAGCGGTGGTGGGATAGCGGCGGTTGTGGTTGCGAGGGTGGAGGTGGGGGGGGGGGGTGGAGGTGGGTGTGGGTAGGCAGCGCCGGCAAACAGCAGATGTTTACCTGGGTAGTCGTCTCCTCCTGCGTCTTGCCATGGCTCCAGGCCTGTCAATCACTCTGGAGAGAAAAACAACCCACACAACCCCCCCCCCCCCTCCTCCCACCAGCTTCCTCCTCTCCTTCGCTCACACACAACATGCCAATTAGCAACTTTTCTATTGAAAAAAGGGAGAGAAAAGACTAGGACAATAAATAGGAAATTATATCATCATGGTTGACGGGTGTGTTGGCAGGAGTAAATATTCGAATTGCCCAAGATTAACGACATCCATGCAATACTCCCTTACAGAAGGAAGATTAGTTTGAAGGTGTTCAGTAGTTTACACCAAAAACTGAAAAGCTCAAAGTCTTTTGGAAAAGCTAGTTATAAATCACAGCTAAAGGAACAAGGGCAGTCCGCAAAGGCCTCCCTGTAGTTCGCCGTGTAACTACACACACTCCTATTAGTGTCATACATGATGAAACACACAGTGACTTACAGCTTCTCTTGCCCTGGGCCCTTAAGAGACTATGGGATCCTAACAGGTAGGCTACACCAGGCAACCGTTCGTGGAGCATAATGCTGCAACAATTAGCTTCCACTATAATCAATGGAACTGAGATAGCATTGTGTATTTTCGGGGGAAAAAAAATAGACCAAAACTATTTTTACTCTCCGCGAATGCAACGCTTCAGTTACATACCTGGTATTGCCTGCCTGTAACAATGCTGTTCTCACCTGTGCTGTGGTCACATCAGACCATCGCAAGTCTCCTGGAACAGAAGACATTGCGGGGCTACCACCCTCAGATGGGACGGCTACCTCCCCACAATTCCTTTTTGCAGGTTTGTCTGCATCACCAGCTCATGATGCTGGAGACGATGAAACTGTCCATGTGATAGTGTAGCAGCCCACTACCCTTCCTTGCCATCAGCGGGAAGTTTCCTCATATTCCCTGGTGGTGGTATATAGAGCTCTTTCATTTAGTTGTGTTTTCAGTTCATATTGTATTATTCATGTTATGCTAGGAGTGATTAGTGAACTCAGGGAGCTCAGCATGTGCACACACACCCACACACACCACTCACACCATTTTCACCATCAGGCCCATAAATCAGAACTTGACAACGGTGTCCACTCTGTTGAGCCTAACCCAGGGATGGGCAAACTACGGCCCGCGGGCCGCCAAGCACTTTCATCCGGCCCGCCGAGCATTTCATTTAGGCTAGTTATCAGGCTGCTCGCTATTTTTTTCCTGCGATAGACGTTGGTTAGCTTTACTGCAAACTGCTTTTCACTCTCCTTAGATAACGTTTACAATGTCAATGTCAAAACATCATGTTAAATAGAGATAACATCATGTTAAACTAATTTAACTCTTAGTTATCTCCTTTGCAGCAGATCTAACGTGAACATATGCAATCCATTTAATTGGGAAAGCGTCTGCACTCACGAGAGGGAGAGAGAGCCGCAGGTTCCAGCTGGCTTGTGATTGTTGATAATTGATATCTCCTCCTTATAAGAAAGTTTTAAAAGGAAATCATGAAGGCAACAGTAGTTCCCACTACTGACCATTTAAAAACTGTGAGAGGGCCCAGCCGTAGGTACAGCACTAGCCATAGTGGAGCAGGCAGAAGATCATTGAGAAATAAACGTGAATTAAAGCGACTGTCTTAAAGCGATAGTGTACAATTTATACATTTGTTTAACAGCATAAAATTAGCAGTATTTTTAAAACAAATTAGCACTATTTTAAAACAAATACTTTTCATACTAAATTATAGGCTATAAAAAATGTATTTTTTTAGGCGTGTGTCGTGGGGGGGAGGGGGGGGGGGGGGTTGTGTGGCCCGCCGGCCAATTTTCAAAACCCAATGTGGCCCTTGAGCCAAAAAGTTTGCCCACCCCTGGCCTAACCATTCATGTGATGATGTACATTAAACTGTTTGCAAAAAGTCCAGTAGTCCTTCAGCTGTGCTCCCAGCTTCACTTTGTACGGAACTTTTCCACAGCAGCCATTTTTGACACACTTGCTTCGATTAGATTGAACAGAGACTTCATTAACATAATTAGAAATGCAATTCCAAGGAATCACCAGTTTTGACACACTTGCTACACTTACATTGAACAGAGACTTCATTAACGTAATTAGTAACACCTTCCTGTGCTTGCCCTACTATTTCATGTCAAAATGGCTGCTGTGGAAAAGGTCTATTATTTATGTTGTGAACTCGGGGACGACTCCTGATACTGCAGCGCACTCTTCCTCCTTCTATTCCTCCTCCAGATGGGCCGGCTCATCAAAGCAACCTGACGCAAGGCAGGGCCGCAGTGGCACTAATGCAGCGGAGATCTGGAATGTTCTACTCTGTTCTTGACGGGCGTCATAGTGTTACACTGACAGCAGAGACTGAACTGGACTATAGGGATAGTCACAAACCAGGCCTACGAAATCAAGCCTTAAAGCAACACCAAAGAACTTTTCCTATGTCGCATGCACTATTTGTTTATCCAGCACCAGCTTTGCAAATAACAATGTCCACAGACAAGGTAGAATATGTTGCATGATTTTATGAAAGTACGATGTATTGCGACATCAGATGCAAGTCAAATTTGTAGTTTCTCATGTCTCATTCCATCGAACTACAGAACCGCTACCCGATCCGGCAAACTTACATAGTGCTGTTATAGCCGATAGAGGGCCGCAAAGCGAATGCAGAAAGTGCCGTTCAACCTGTTACGAGTTGATGAACCACTGAAACGATTTTGGAAACATTATTTTAAGGTACAAAAAACTCTTTGGTGTTGCTTTAAGCCAGTGTTTGCTTGTTTCTTTTCTAAAAACACAAAATGAATGCACTTAATTGCTCGAAGTGACCTTAGAGAGGTGATCTTAGTCAGACGTCGGAACACTGGTTAGAGAACAGCGAGCTAACTGTCACCCATACATCAGCTCCGTCTTTTGACGTTCACTCTATGTTCAACACCCAGCCAGGAGAGGGCAGTGTTGAGTCATTCAACGTGTCCTCGGCAGAATGAACATGGAGCAATGGACACAGCAGCGGCAGCGGCAGCAGCGAGGTCAAAGTTATGTTGTTCTCCACAGCGTCAGTCTTATCTCTATCAGTCCAGCCTATCGGCTCAAGATTAGTCCCTGGGTCGGGGCAGTGTGAAATCCAACCGACCAAAACATTGTGTTGCGTGGACAATCTTCTGGCTTTGGACAAAAATGTATCTGAAAAACACTCACTGCACTGACACAGGAGTCGAACAAAAGTAAGTATATTTAAGACAGATTTTATTCACTTTATTTTCAAGTGTTATGCAGGCAAGTTTTTCCTTTTCTGTTTTTTCACTCTTCCCCCATTCACATAACACATTTGTACAAAGTCGTATTTTAAAAATATCAATAAACTGCAGCCTTTGAGGCTAACCTGGCAAAAAACTCATTATCAAATGTCATGGAGACAAAGAAACATCTTAGAAAAAGATTTACAAATGAGATGTCACTAGAAAATATTAAAGAAAATCAGTTGTCACACAAAGTATTACCAAAAACATCTAAATTGTTTGGTATCAACCATTTCATTTGAAACTTTTTTTTTGCTTGGTATTTTTTTTCCAACTCTTTTCTTTTGAAACACGATATGATGTGAGAAAAAAAAAGATCATTTAAATTAAAAAGTAATGGTTATATTTATAAAAGGACCACATTTAGAAATAATAATTCATTACTATTAGCAGAAAACAAAAACATGCTGCACATAATCTCTGACTCGACAGCACACAACACACATCAGCAATTTCTGCAAAGGCAAATATTAATAAAAATACGGATAAATAATAAATTAGCGATACACAGTTTCTCATCTACAGTTGCCTGTGCTGTATGAAAAAGATGTGAGTTGTGGGAGGGCAGGGGTGGGGGGGGGGAGGGTGAGGCATTTTTTTTTTGGGGGGGGGGGGGCATTCTGGGTAATACTTTTTTTCAATAAATTAAATTAAATAAAAAGAGACTTTACTCACGAAACGGACACAGTTAGGAGACACCACCAGACACTTTTCAGAACATCGTAAGGATTCAGGTGGAACCCTCAGAACCCTCCCCACCAGACATATTTTAGAACATTGTAATGATTCAGGTGGAACCCTCAGAACCATCTCCACCAGACATATTTCAGAACATCGTAATGATTCAGGTGGAACCCTCAGAACCCTCCCCACCAGGAGGCTGGGACAGGTGTGGCACAGAACCGCAAGATGGAGAGAGGCAGAGACTAGGAGGCACAATGATTATAGGGATGGGGCCGACAATGTGTGTCTGACTGCATATATGTGTGTGTGTGTGTGTGTGTTTCTAACTGCATATATGTGTGTGTGTGTGTTTCTGACTGCATATATGTGTGTGTGGGTGTATGCTCCTGACTGCGTATGTGTTTGTTTCTGACTACGTATGGGTGTGTATGTTTCTGACTGTGTGAGTGTGTGTATGTGTGTTCTTGTTTCTGACTGTGTGTGTGTGTGTGTGTTTCTGACTGTGTATGTGTGTGTATTTCTGACTCTGTATGTGTGTGTGTGTGTATTTCTGACTCTGTATGTGTGTGTGTGTGTGTGTTTGTATTTCTGACTCTGTATGTGTGTGTGTGTGTGTGTGTGTGTGTATTTCTGACTCTGTATGTGTGTGTGTGTGTGTGTGTGTATTTCTGACTCTGTATGTGTGTGTGTGTGTGTGTGTGTGTATTTCTGACTCTGTATGTGTGTGTGTGTGTGTGTGTGTGTGTGTTTCTGACTCCGTATGTGTGTGTTTCTGACTCTGTATGTGTGTGTTTCTGACTCTGTATGCGTGTGTGTGTATATTTCTGACTCTGTATGTGTGTGTGTGTGTGTGTGTGAGCGGTGTTTTAGGTGAGACGGGGATGTGGGGATGCATCTCCCACTCTCAGGACTCTCCTCAGAGAAACAGGACCTGCTGAGTTTGCCTCTCGGCTGTGTGTGGGTAGGACGTGGCGGGGGTGGGGTTGGCAGGGAGCGACAAACTATTTATTTATTTATTTACGCACTTATTTTTTTGTCCTTAGAGAAGGATTCGCAACCTGACGAATCAGGGGAAGGAAGCAACTTTTTATTTTCTTTTTTCTTTAAAAAAAAGAAAAGAAAAGAAAAGAAAAAAAAAAGAAATATGAGCGCTGGCTCACCAATGAGTTCACAAGTTTCTCTAATAAACAATTCACAATTTTAAGGCCCCCAGTCTCCCGTACCCACACCAGGGGAGACTCTAGGCCGAAGCGGAGCAGTACTGCAAGTTTGTGTTAAGGCATTGTAGTACAGTTCGTATGACTTTGTGAGACCTTTCAGCTTGTTTTTTTTCCTTTTCTCGTTTTTTTTTTTCTTTTAAAACTCCTTGTATCAAAGAAACCTACATTTGCTCCCAACCCTTAATTAATGTAAACATGGTGTCACTAAGATTGTCTTTAAAGTATTGCTTTCACCTAAACTTAGCAAGCCATAGAAAGCTAGATTGTGTTCTCTATTTACCACCCCCCCCCCCCACATCAATATCTTTTCTAGAAACCGTGACAGTAACAATTTTATCAATAGGAATGCTTTGTTTTATAAATTTAATTTAACGTGTGCTTTTAATTACTCTCTCACTGTCTTCCTTCTTATTCTCTCTGTTCTGCTTCCCCTTAAAACAAGAACTTCAAAAACTGTCCTCCACTGAGAACTTGGAAATCCAAACATAATCTTCGAAAGGCATGGTTTTCTGTAGGCTTCAGCATCTTGGGTTTGAGGTTTTAACCATTGGCAAATACACTCAGATGCCTTGAAGATGTCCAGGCTAGCTAGCTTCCTGCATGACTATAGTCACGAGCCAAACGCGATCAGGCCAAACATGACCACCGACACAGAGTGGAGCAGAGGAGAGGAGACCGTCATCAAACAGATCAAAACATCTGGTTTTCCGTCTTTGATTTAAACCAAGTCTTTAGTCAGTCATTACTGCGTAAAGTTATTGTGTTTGGGACCATCAAAGTGTTCATACTGTGTACCTGCCCCCTCCCCCCCCCCAAAAAAAAAAATCCCAATAAAATAATAAAATAAATAAGAAACTTGGCCCTGGCCTGGCGTACTGGCGTCTCTATGTAACTGGGATCTCAGCCGACCCACCTAGCCCTCCCCATTATATAGATAATTCATACCTGCGAATAACTGAAGTACATACTGTTTGTGCATAGAAATAGATTCTCTTTTAATCCCAAGATTCTCTGTGGTGGCGATTGGTGTGAGAAAGCCACAGCGTTGTGCTACTGCTCTGATTCAGTAATAAACCTTCACCTCCACCTGGCTACCGCTAGCTTATTTTATATTTCTCTTTTAAAAGCCATATTTATTTTTTACTTTAGACTTTAGACTATCTTTTTGTCATTATATGCATTAGTTTTAGACTCTTAGAAGAATGCGAATAAAAAAAAAGATAAAAACAACAAAGAAGAAATTAAAAATGTCAGGTGCACTTCTCTAGCTGTTCATCTCCATACGGCACTAAAAGTGTTGGTGCCAAGTGAAGAAAAATAATAAAATAACAATAAAAACAAAAAGCAAAAAACAAAAAAAGGGGTGTGGCTACTCAAACTCCTCCTCCATGTTGTTGGAGGTTGTGGGCGTGGCTGGGTTGGAGTCCTGGGAGAGGGACGCCACGGTAACCATCCTGGGCGAGCCGAGGACCTCGTCGTCGCCCGTGTCCTCCATGTCCTCTGTGGTGATGATGGCCAGCGCTGCGCCGCCCTTCTTGTTCTGGTGGGTCTTGATGTGCTTGGACAGGTGGTCGCTTCTCATGAACCGCTTGGAACATTCCGGACACTCAAACCTCTTCTCACCTAAAAGGAAACAATAACGAAACCAACATTTCAAAATTAATTGCGAACAGTAACCTCAAAAACACCAGCCTGCGGCCCTTGAAGCACACCTTGCTTTGCCTTGCATTGGGTATGTGGGCACTTTAAACACTGTCCTGGGGCAGCCGTGGCCTAAATGTTAGCGCTTCGGACTTGCAACCGGAGGGTTGCCTTGAGCAAGGCACCTAACCCCTCACTGCTCCCCGAGCGCCACTGTAGCAGGCAGCTCACTGCGACGGGATTAGTGTGTGCTTCACCTCACTGTGTGTTCACTGTGTGCTGAGTGTGTGTTTCACCTCACTGTGTGTTCACCAGTGTTTGGAATAACGCCGTTAGGTAACGTTATTTTTTCAGTAAAAAAGTTGGCATTTTCAAGGTGGAGATATAAGCACTACTTCAAATTAATTGTGGTCAAAGGCAAGAACGTGCATGTAATGTGTACATTATGTCCAGGAGCGAAGACTTTGTCGACATCCGTTGTAAGCAACTCTAGTTTAATGAGGCATCTCACACACGCATCTAAAGCTAGTGGCCAAAAACACAGATGGCCTACCTCCACCACAGATGATAGCTCGCCATCCACTAGAAAAGAAGGACTCGGAGCAAAGTCCTCCAAGCAGCAAAAGCTAGATCTTTCTGCCTCACAACAAAAACCTATGACACAGGCTGAAGTCAACCGTAGGTCTGTCGATGTGCAATATCTTGAATTTCCCCTTGGGGATCAATAAAGTATCTATCTATCTATCTATCTATCTAATAAATATCGAAAGTTATGTAGCCTACAAACACCTGTCTGTTCTACTAATTTCAACTGGCTTTTCAAAACTGCTCAAAAAATCCAAATTCTTTGACATATAGCAACTTTTTTTTTAACAGTAACGCAAATAGTTACCTTCCCTGGTAACGAGTTACTCTGATCATAGAGTAATTCAGTTACTAACTCAGTTACTTTTTGGAACAAGTAGTGAGTAACTATAACTAATTACTTTTTTAAAGTAACGTTCCCAACACTGGTGTTCACTGTGTGCCGAGTGTGTGCTTCACCTCACTGTGTGTTCACTGTGTGCTGAGTGTGTTTCACTAATTCACGGGATAAATGGAGAGATTGGGATAAATGCAGGGACTAAATTTTCCTCACGGGATCAAAAGAGTATATATACTTATACATACTTAGCACTTAAGCACTTAGCAAGGCACTTAACCCCAGTCCTACAGTATGGATGGGTCTGAGGCCATAATCGGCTTCACTTCTCTCCATTCAAGTCCTATGGGGTGGCTCTGTCCATTTATGTTATTGTCCATAGTGTGTTCTTCAGTGTGTCATAATGTACAATACCTGGCCTATGGACACCTAGATTTGCTTGCATATTTGTGTGTTATCTGCCAAAACTGCAACAACAGTCATATCAATGACATGAGTTGTTTTATTTCTTTACTCAAGTTATCTTTACAAAAAGTACAACTTCTTGATTATTGTGTATGTGTGTATGCATGTGATGCATGTGTGCATATGTACATGTGTGTTTGTGTGTGACTGTGTGTGCCAGTGTGTCTGAGTTATTTAATAAAATATTTGGTTAAAGCTGACCAATTTCAGTGTTGAGCTAGCCTGGAAAAAGCCAAACTCACTCACAAAGTCAATAGTCTGGTGACTCTCAATTGGGAAATCTTTCCAACACTTGCATCGCGACAGGCACTAACTTTGAAATCATTGGTCCAGCCTCACCAATCACATTGATCAGAGATTCTTAACGTTGCTTCCTACTTCGCCTAAACTTCACAAACTGACAATAAACAGCATCTACAGTCAGGATACAATGCATGTGGGTCTACCTTTGCTGTAAATTAATTTCTGCATTTTTTGACATTTGCAGGTCTTGTTGCTTCTGTTTTCGTCACAATGAGTTTCGGTTTCGTCTTCCCCTCTCGTCTCTGATTGGCCTGACATGTTTCTTGTCTGAAGGAAACGGTTATGAACTACGGTGTTCCAGACTAACCTGACTCTCGCCAGATGAATTTCGTTCTGCCCAGCTCCACTTACATCCATCTGGGATCGGTTCCGTTGAGAGTGATTTCGGCACCAGATTTTATGGTAGAGCCAATCAGGACGCAGGGCGGCAGTTTCATAGATGTGACGTAGCCAGGGGGTCAAGAGCGTGCAGATTAGCTTCGACATGTTAGCATACGCCATTTTCAAATATGGCGCTGCATGGAGCATTTGGAACCAGCTCCATGCACGAAAATCCGTGTTGGGCACGAGCTCTCATGCGCGTACATGTTGGTGGGCGGGTACCTATCCGGCGGCTACAGCCAAACGTTATTCAGTGCGTATTTCTTCAGGATCCTATGAGAAGACGTGCATATTATGGTTGTTTATCCATCATATGACAAATAAACAAATAAATTAAATTGTATTGATCTTGTTTCGTTGTTGTTTGTCCCGAACAAACATAGCCTAAACATGATTAAAGACAATAAATTACAGCGGCATAAAGACCTTGTCTCGTTACACCATGGGTCTCCAACACGTTGCTCTCAACCTATTGCCGCCCCCTTTGGAGCTTGCCAGAGGCTGATCGAAGCACTAGGCTACTACATATAAACACAATTATTGCCGCGAGGCATTCCAGCCTACGAATTTAATAAAAAGTAAACCATGCATAATTTTAAAAAAAAGCTCAATTTAGGTTACTTCGCTATGCAATAAGGTTTCCATTAGATCACAGCGCACGTTCAATGAATGAAGGAAAGGCCTTGTCTCGCAATAAACAACTGGAAATTCCAACACTTTTTCCACTACACGAAACTTTACAGTGATCATCAAATACCCTCTAGATTTAAATGCCCATCAGTCTCAACATTTAACTATATAATAAAAGTCAAAAAGTAAATTAAATCCCATACCAAAACCGAAAATCGTCTGCGTTTGATAGCCTGGTATGCCGCTCCAAACAAAACGCATGTCTCACAATAATGTACAATGTAAGAAATAAAGGTCTGCCTCGAATAAGTCTACCTCAAATAAATACCTGTGCTTTGCAGCCTAAGTAAATAGCAGACCCTGGACATAATTTAGGATTTACGGAAAGTATGCAATCATACGATGTTGGACGCCTGGCGATGCTCTGGCCGTCTACTGTGCCTCTGACACCGCTGCCTCATTTGTATGGTAACTCCACAGGTGAGCGCGAAGATTGGATGTCGTGGATGCGTAAGTAAACTGTTTTTCGCTGAGTCCGCAGACAACATTCTCTTTAACCGTTACTTTACCATCTGCGGTGTACAACTCAAAGTAAAGACACCACATTTTAGATGAGTTGGGGACGTAATTTTCCGCTCAGGCTGACGTTCTGTGCGTCATCTTCAATACTATCTTCAATATTATTTTCAGAACAGGGTGGCTATTGAGGGCTCTGGCTCCAGTCATTATTGTGGCTACTGGCTATTATTGGCTTGATTTGGTCATGGGCCACCGCTAAAATACGTTTAGAGCACCCGCTGAGATGGCAAACAATAAAATAAAAAACAAACTAATCATAGACTGTAAAAATGCGCTACACTTGGCACTAAAAACCGAATAGTTTATTTATAGTTCGACTACGGATATTTCACGTCATGTTCGAATGCATATTTGCAGCAGGACAGCAGGCAGACCCACTGATCTATAATAGATCAGTGAGGCAGACCGCTCTTAGTTAGAGCCGCTGTGTTATCCAATGAAATTAAGTTGCGCTTCAGGCCGACTCCACTCGGACTCCATGCGCGTTCCCGATCAACTTTTTCTTCTTCTTGTTATGAGGCAAGGACTTTATGTGCATTATCGCCACCCTCTTACTGGAGGACGACTCTCTTTTTACAGAATATCCAATAAAAATCGACGTTGGTCCATGCGTCATTTCCAGCTTTGTAACTTGGCGCATGGTCAGAGCCGACTGGCGCTGGATCCGAACCCCAGTGTTCAAGATGGCGTTGACTATGAATTGGCCGGATTTACTAGCCTAGCCTCCGCCATTCATTTGTATGGAGGGCGGGACTTAGTCACTCTCTCCAGTTATATATAATACCTCCATGGACGTAGCGGAGAAGCGACTGTGAGACTGTTTTGCGGCTCGCATCGAGGAAGCAAGCGTCATCAGCGTCACGGGTTGGCTTCGATGTGAGTGGTTGAAGTAGCACGTCAATAAACATGACGGCCAAGTGGCTTATCCAATCATATGCAAGGATTTTTGATAAGGCCCAGCTTTCTGAAACACCTCTCCAATGGAGCGATCCCAGATGGATGAGTGGAGCTAGGCGGAACGAAATTCATCTGGCGAGAGTCAGGTTAGTTCCAGACTCAATCTCCCTGAAAGAAGATCTATGTGGGCGGGACCATGCTAGTGTTGAGCAATACCTTTAAATGGGATGCATCTAACGAGATTACAGTAGCCTTTAAAATCAATACCGCTGCGTGTCTGAATAGTTTTCCATAGAATAACACATAGCATTTCTTCTGCTGCTCTGAATAATTAAAGGAGAACTTGGCAACTATTTCAACGTAATAAATCTGTTTAGAAATCATTTGGATGGTTAAATGACCTGTTCAGGTGTTCAGGTGAAAATGGTGACTTTTCCCGCTGCCCAGGCGGAAAACCAACCTTGCAACATTGAGACTACCGTCCCGGAAAGAGAAGTGAGAAACAAGAAACTTGTTTTAAATCGTGTTTCTTACCTTGTAACATCCACATTGTCTGCCGAACTTATGCTAACCGTTTCGCTAAATTGTAAACAAATCCATGTGCATTATCGTTACCTTTTTCCACAGTTTGAAATAGCATAATGCACAATTTCTCCAGCAGAGGGGGAATATAGCTAATCCTGCCAAGTTTCCCTTTAAAATCAGTGGATTCCCGCCGAAGATTCAATTCTCGAACTTGGGCCCTATGTATGACCATGTGTGTGTGTGTGTGTGTTTGTTACCTGTGTGTGTGTGTGTTTGTTACCTGTGTGTGTGTGTGTTTGTTACCTGTGTGTGTGTGTGTGTGTGTTACCTGTGTGTGTGTGTGTTACCTGTGTGTATGTGTGTGTGTGTTACCTGTGTGTGTGTGTGTGTGTGTGTGTTACTTGTGTGTGTGTGTGTTTGTTACCTGTGTGTGTGTGTGTGTGTTACCTGTGTGTGTGTGTGTGTGTGTGTTACCTGTGTGTGTGTGTGTGTGTGTGTGTGTTACCTGTGTGTGTGTGTGTGTTACCTGTGTGTGTGTGTGTTTGTTACCTGTGTGTGTGTGTGTGTGTGTTTGTTACCTGTGTGTGTGTGTGTGTGTGTGTGTTACCTGTGTGTGTGTGTGTTTGTTACCTGTGTGTGTGTGTGTGTGTTTGTTACCTCTGTGTGTGTGTGTGTGTGTGTGTGTGTTACCTGTGTGTGTGTGTGTGTTTGTTACCTGTGTGTGTGTGTGTGTGTTACCTGTGTGTGTGCGCCGGTGCCGCTGCAGCTCGTCACTGCGGGTGAAGCGCTTGCCGCAGAAGATCCAGTTGCAGACGAAAGGGCGCTCGCCCGTGTGCCAGCGCAGGTGAGCTCGCAGGTGCGACGTCTTGCCGTACACCTTCCCACAGCCTTCCATGTGGCACACGTGCTGCTTCTTCTTAGACGGGTCACTGTTGTTCCTGACACACACACACACACACACACACGTGTGCACATACACACACACACACACACACACACACACACACACACACACATGCACACATACACACACATACATAAGAATCAACAAATTGTATTTTTGTATAGATACATTTATTAGACACACACTAGGAAAGCTTCAGCCCATCTGTTTACTTGTATATCGCCATGGAACTGAACATGAGCATGGAACACAAACTTGTATATCGCCATGGAACTGAACATGAGCATGGAACACAAACTTGTATATCGCCATGGAACTGAACATGAGCATGGAACACAAACTTGTATAACGCCATGGAACTGAACATGAGCATGGAACACTAACTTGTATATCGCCATGGAACTGAACATGAGCATGGAACACTAACTTGTATAACGCCATGGAACTGAACATGAGCATGGAACACTAACTTGTATATCGCCATGGAACTGAACATGAGCATGGAACACAAACTTGTATATCGCCATGGAACTGAACATGAGCATGGAACACTAACTTGTATATCGCCATGGAACTGAACATGAGCATGGAACACTAACTTGTATATCGCCATGGAACTGAACATGAGCATGGAACACTAACTTGTATATCGCCATGGAACTGAACATGAGCATGGAACACAAACTTGTATATCGCCATGGAACTGAACATGAGCATGGAACACTAACTTGTATATCGCCATGGAACTGAACATGAGCATGGAACACTAACTTGTATAACGCCATGGAACTGAACATGAGCATGGAACACTAACTTCTATATCGCCATGGAACTGAACATGAGCATGGAACACTAACTTGTATATCGCCATGGAACTGAACATGAGCATGGAACACTAAAGGCTCTGGCATGGTCGTGCGTCACATTTGCGCGTGTCCAAGACGTGCGTCATTTTTGCCGTGGACGTGAAGCATACTCCAAATTCTGCTGTCCTGAATGCACTTTAAATCGTTAAGGTTAGCGCCTGCGCACTACGGCTTAACTGTGATACTCTGCCCCACCAACTGGGGGCGGTACGTCGAGCCTGAAAGTAGGACACAACCACCAAAGAAGCCTGAAACGCATGAAGAAAAGAATAACGTGAGATGTGCGAGCACTCAACGAAGGAAGAGCTGATGAAGGAAAAAGCACCATGAGTACGTTCGCCTGTCTGCTGGGAAGTTTGATAAGCTGGCCCATCGCATCGCTCCATTTATCATCCACCAGAACACACACAGCACACCTGTTGGTATAGCTGAGAGACTAGCTTAGCCTACTTGCTTATTAGGCTACTTAGGCTACAAGCCTATAGCTAAGTGACTCGGTGCTGCGAGGGCAGCAATAATTGGGACATTTTTCTAAACACAGCATGGTAAGAACGAGTTGTGCGTACATATGTCCTTAGTTAAATTTGTATTGAGTCTTCACACCTGCCTCATACCAAAAAGTATGAACCAAAAACCTGTAAATATGACGTGTCAATAAAAGTTTTGAAGTAACTATTTGTGTTCATAATGTATAATGTCTCACTGTGATAATGGGTGTATTTAGAGCGAGAGGTAGCCTAGGTTATTCCTTCAATTATTATTATGATAATGCATAGGCGTATCCGGTGTTGACAGGCGAGTTTCGAGATTTGAGTTCAGCATTGTTCAGGAGCTAGGTGATAATGATTGCACCTGGGAGAGGTAGGCTACATTCCCTTTATTATTATAATCACTATTGATAACGCATTATATACGGAACAGGCGAGAATGCATCTCGATCAGCAAGTGTTACTGGGTTTCGCCTGAGCGTTGGAGATAGATACCTTTATATGGCTCTGGGTTTCGCGATTTGATTTCAGCATTGTTCAGTAATAGGTGCTAGGCTACGCTCATTTTTAAAAGATGCATTTAATCCGAAGTCATGTCAGCTCTCTATGCAGGGAGTAGGGCTGTCACTTTTTATTTGAACATGACGTGAAATATCCGTAGTCAAACTATAAATAAACTATTCGGTTTTTAGTGCTGTGTAGCGCATTTCTACAGTCTATGATTAGTTTTATTTTATTGTTTGCCATCTCATTCAGTGCTACATGATCCAGGGCTCATGACCAAAGCAAGCCAATATAATAGCCAGTATATAGCCACAATGAGCCATATGCAGCCACCCTGTTTCGACAATCAGGTGACGTACAGAACGGCCAGCAGATAATTACGTCCCCAACTCATCTAAAATGTGGTGTCTTGAAATACTTTGGGTTCAACAACATAACGTGACCGTTAAATATAATGTTAAAGAATGTATCTGTGGATAATTGTGGCTTTAATCGGTCGAAGTTGACTCCATTTCGTAGTGTCTCACGTAACTCAAAGCCAGGCAAGCTGAGGACAGGCGCTCTCTCTGTTCCATCGTCGTTATGGTAACCAAACAAGTCTTCTTCTGTCTAGGTTTGTTTGTAGGTTTAAGTGTTGTTCTTCTATGTGGTCCACCTACTGGATGGGAGTGTTTACAGCAGTTCCGTTTCACACATGCGCAGTCTACGCGTCACTTTGACGCGCGGTCTTAAAATTCGGTCGACTCAAAGACGCGACACATGCTGTAAAAATGACGCAATTCTCGTCACGCGCTCACCAGTGCCGCGTGCGCGGGACGCAGACGCGGGAGCGTACCATACGCTTAACTTGTATATCGCCATGGAACTGAACATGAGCATGGAACACTAACTTGTATAACGCCATGGAACTGAACATGAGCATGGAACACTAACTTGTATATCGCCATGGAACTGAACATGAGCATGGAACACTAACTTGTATATCGCCATGGAACTGAACATGAGCATGGAACACTAACTTGTATATCGCCATGGAACTGAACATGAGCATGGAACACTAACTTGTATATCGCCATGGAACTGAACATGAGCATGGAACACTAACTTGTATATCGCCATGGAACTGAACATGAGCATGGAACACTAACTTGTATATCGCCATGGAACTGAACATGAGCATGGAACACTAACTTGTATATCGCCATGGAACTGAACATGAGCATGGAACACTAACTTGTATATCGCCATGGAACTGAACATGAGCATGGAACACTAACTTGTATATCGCCATAGAACTGAACATGAGCATGGAACACTAACTTGTATATCGCCATGGAACTGAACATGAGCATGGAACACTAACTTGTATATCGCCATGGAACTGAACATGAGCATGGAACACTAACTTGTATATCGCCATGGAACTGAACATGAGCATGGAACACTAACTTGTATATCGCCATGGAACTGAACATGAGCATGGAACACAAACTTGTATATCGCCATGGAACTGAACATGAGCATGGAACACTAACTTGTATATCGCCTTAAATCTCATGTTAAAGGCCTCCTCACATGGTCGCCGACGTGAGCGCGGTGGACTACACTTTCAATGCTCGATTACAATAGATTCCATTGTTTTCAATACAACCCGCACACACCAGCTTTGAACTTTGCCGCCACCGTAGAGTACGATTCAGTTCTATTTCCGTCGGCAGTGCTAAATAAAACCCATTGTTTATCCCATGCTTGGCCGCGTTTCCCAAAACCACGGTAACTAAGTTAGCAACTTCGTTGGTTACAATGCAATTTCCCATTGCCAACCAACTAAGTTGCTAACAGGTTAGCAAATATGGTTTTGGGAAACGCACCCCTTGTCAGTTACAAATTTCCGACGCTGATGCGCATGGCAAGTGAGGGCACACTCATGTCAACACGTATTTGCGGAGTGATTTAGTGTCTTTTCTGGCAACAATAAATATCACAGGACAATGTTTCCACTAAAACCACAGTAGTGATAGTGACAGTAAGATCTGATAGTGGCTGACCCAGTGACTGCAAAAACAATAGACGGCTTATGCTCAGTCAAGGAAGCCAAGGAAGGAACTAAAATAAATAAATAAATAATAAAACGGTGAAGATTTAACCACTTATGGCAGTTTCTGGGCGAACTCTGGCTCCAATTCTGCCAATATAGCCAACCAATTTTGGCTTCGTTCCTTCAGAACCTGAGTGCGTTGAGCAAGGGGCACTGAATCCTGAGTCGCTCCAGGGAGTCTGTCCCTGCAACTCATTGACATCTGTGAGCCGTTTTGGATAAAGCCAGCCAAATAGATAAAAATAAATGACGCCATGCTATCTGTTCGTGCTTGCTACAGTCGTTAGCCTGGGCCACATGTGGGCCAGATAAATCAACTATTTCTAGGGATCCTCTATGACAAGTCCAAACGGAGGAAACTGGCACCCAGCAGCAAGACAGCAACCTGTCTTTACAAGCAGCACCACACACACGCACACTCACACACTCTCTGTCCGAGCACACGCCTCTGTCAGGGCTCACTTCCTGCCGTTCACACAGCTTTCCCTTCCCCTTCTGGTCGTCTCCTCCGCTCACACACAAACTCACTCACTGAGTACACACACTCTCTACTATACTCTCTCACTGAGTACACACACTCTCTACTATACTCACTCACTGAGTACACACACTCTCTACTATACTCACTCACTGAGTACACACACTCTCTACTACACTCACTCACTGAGTACACACACTCTCTACTATACTCACTCACTGAGTACACACACTCTCTACTACTCTCTCTCTCACACACACACGTACACACACACACACGCACGCACAAGCTCACGCACACACACATACGCACACACACACACACACACACGCACACACACACACGCACGCACAAGCTCACGCACACACACATACGCACACACACACACACACACACACACACACGCTCACACGCACACACCACGCTCACACACACACACACACACGTGCGCGCACGCACAAGCTCACACACACACGCGCACACACACACACACACACACACACGCACACACAAGCTCACGCACACACAAATACGCACACTCACTCACTGAGTACACACACTCTCTA
>NW_027468685.1:6545129-6557629 GCF_046254945.1 Alosa pseudoharengus
TGTGTGTGTGTGTGTGTGTGTGTGTGTGTGTGTGTGTGTGTGCGTGCGTGCGTGCGTGCGTGCGTGCGTGCGTGTGTGTGTGTGCGTGCGTGCGTGCGTGCGTGCATGTGTGTGTGTGCGTGTGTGTGTGCGTGGAGGGGTTAGTGGTGACCCCTTTTCTAAGGGCTAGGCTCTAATGACACACGCAGCACACGGGCGAAAGATAGGGGAGAAAAGACACACACAGACACATACAGTCGTACACACCAAGAGAAATTGATGTGTTGTAAAACCAGGTGGGCGATTGGTTAAAGGAGCTTTTGCGGTATAAACAATCGAATTCAGTCTTTCAATAACAGGCCCTAAAGATATGAGCTATTGTCTCTTCATTTCTTTTGCAACCAAAATGTCAGACCCGTTTGTGTTTCCTCACTGGTACAGTGAGTCAGAAGTTCTAATGCATCATTCTTGAATGCTTCCAATTGGCCGGCATTCCAAAAAAACACACTGTGACATAATTGTACGATTTCAGCAGAACAACTCGGGGACATGGCCAAGAAAAGCTAAGAACATTCCTTACAGGCAGAGGATAGCCCACTGAAAACGATAGCTCACTGATTCCTAGAACACAATAAGACCAGAGCAACCGAGAAGGAGTACAAATATTAACTGACACTATTCTTCTAAATAATTCCTTTTTTATCTGACTATAGGCCCATACTAGACAAAGGCAAATTGTAAAGTGTCTTCAACAAATATATATTTTTTAAAACACTCCTGAATCAGTAAGTCCAGAAATCAGTAAGTTCACCCTTAACTTAAGCATGACTGAACATTCAAATTAAAATGCAGATATCTGACAATCTGACATGTGTGAATGCACATGCTATCCTGATCACTTATAATGTCCACACCATACCAACTGATAGCTTTTGACCAACTACCCACAATCCACTTTTCTTACACCCACTTCCAGAACTTTCAAGAACAAGTGCTTTTACACTACTCCATGTGCATGTGTGTTCGGAATGAATGTGCTATTACAGGAAGTCCTGCTGCGCTGAGCCTGTCTTGGAACTACCCCCGCAATGGTGATCGACATCACACGACCCAGCCAAAGGAGATATGGGGTGTCAAAACACAACAGACGACTTAGCACAGCAAACTAACGCACAGTTCATAGAGGAAAGGCGTGAAAAACACCCTATTGCAAAAAGGTCTTGTTCTTTCAAGGCTATTATTCCCACCATTATATACTGAATAGTTGTAAAATTACTTGAACACATTTGACAATACTCAGAATTGAACTCTTTGACATTAAGTGACTAATGTGACTAATACTTTGTTAGAGGGTCTGGTCATTCTTTAGTAATGACTATGTCATAAGAGTTGGGTGTTATCTCTCAGACAGAAACCTCCCAGACAACTGTTACTTATTAACATTGTGGCCACCAAGGCCTTCCTACCTTCACAGCACATCCTCCATAGAGGATTATGCATTCTGAAAATGAGAAAGTGACTTAAATAATCAACCCAAAATAATCAACAGCAACTGTGCCTGGTGCCTTCGTCAGGCCTTTATCTATCATCAGTGAGCACTTTTAAAAATGCAAGTCAGTGTACAAATGTAAGTCAAATTCCAAAACCTACATTTTGAGATCACATAGTATAGTATAGTATATATACTCTTTTGATCCCGTGAGGGAAATTTGGTCTCTGCATTTATCCCAATCCGTGAATTAGTGAAACACACACAGCATACAGTGAACACACAGTGAGGTGAAGCACACACTAATCCCGGCGCAGTGAGCTGCCTGCTACAGCGGCGCTCGGGGAGCAGTGAGGGGTTAGGTGCCTTGCTCAAGGGCACTTCTGCCATTTCTACTGGTCGGGGGTTCAAACTGGCAACTCTCCGGTTACAAGTCCGAATCGCTAACCAGTAGGTCGCTGTGCTAACTGTAAGAGGGAGTGCTATCAGCACTGTTACCTTGTACTCCGGTGATGGTCAGGGGCACTCCTTGCACCTGCACCCCTGCCGCCCCGAGCCCAGCGATGTTGACCGTCTGCACGCCGGTCCCCGACGCCAGCTGCGCGGCGTTGAGGGTGATGGGCGTGCCGCCGAGCGCCAGCGGCGTGATCTGCGTGAACGTGGCGCCTCCCCCCGCGGTCGGGTTCCCCCCCGAGGACACGGGCGCCAGCGTGAGCTGCTGCGGCATCGCCGCGTTCTGCACCTGCACCGTCTGCCACTGGATCTGCCCGCTGGGCGAGAGCGTGGGCGCCCGGATCAGAACCTACAGACCATTTCAAGAGAGTTCCATTAGCAGCATCATAGTTGGCCCCACAAGGCTTCCGTTTTAACATTCCATATGTTATCTTAATGCAGAGGAAGTAGATTGGGAACCAAATAGAACGTTCAAGCATTGTTTTTGTTGTTATTGTTGAAAGGGTCTATAGTATATTTAGTATTTAGTTTTGTTATTTTTCTTATCTTCTGTTTATACTTATACTTATATTTACCATTTCTGCTGTAAGTGCATGTTGTGTGTGATGTCTGTATGCTACTGAGACCTTTGAATT
Organism: Alosa pseudoharengus; assembly: GCF_046254945.1. Taxonomy (NCBI): domain Eukaryota; kingdom Metazoa; phylum Chordata; class Actinopteri; order Clupeiformes; family Clupeidae; genus Alosa; species Alosa pseudoharengus. Next base: position 6,547,686 of record NW_027468685.1, read on the forward strand.
TCCCCTTAGGGCTCAATAAAGTATCTATCTATCTATCTATCTATCTATCCATCTATCTACCTGCGCCGTGGGGTTCTGGAAGGCCTGCAGCTGCAGATTCTGCTGGACCGGCTGTAGGGTCTGGCCCGGCTGCAGCTGGATGGAGCCCGGTACCAGCTGCTGCTGCTGCTGGGGCTGCTGGATCTGGATCTGCTGCAGGACCGGGTGGCCCACGATGTGGAACTGCTGGATCTGCTGCTGGATCTGCTGCTGCTGACCCGCCGGGTCCTGGCCCGCTGCTGGCTGGAGGCCGTTGGTCTGGACCTGGACCACGCCGGCGATGCTGCTGGTGGGGGGGTTCTGACTGTCCGCTTCGGCCTGCTGGGCGTCCTTCTCGGCGCCGTCGGCGTCCGACAGCGTTGGGGCTCCGCTGGTCAGCGTGGTGCAGTCCACGGCGGTCACGTCGGTGGCGGCGGCGGTGGTGGTGGTGGTGACGATGCCGGAAGATTCCGGCGCGCCGCTGCACACGGAGATCAAGCCGCCGTTGGAGATGCTGCCGTCGGCGGACTGCACCAGCTGGACGGTGGCCCCTCCCCCTGCCATGTTGTTGATGACGGGCAGGGCGAGGGTCATGCCGCCGATGTTTATGGGCACCGTAGTCACCATAGGGGTCTGGGCACCTTGGATGGTCTGCAGCTGGAGAGGGAAAGAGGGACGAATCTGCAGGGGGATCTGATTGGCTAGGTTCTGGGTGACAAGGTTGGCGCCGCCTGTCCGCTGAGGCGTGGCTAGGATTGCCTGGTTGTTGCCGGCCGAGATCAGCTGTATTTGCTCGGGCTGTACGCTTAATGATGTGGCACTGGTGGGATTTATTTGGATCTGCTGGCCGTCCGCCGTCTGGATGTGCGGTATTACCTGGTACTGGATGCCGCCTGTGGAATTGGGCATGTTTTGGACCTGGATGATCTGAAACTGCTGTTGCTGCTGTGGTTGCTGCTGCTGCTGCTGCAGCTGCTGTTGTCCAGCAGGCACACTGTTAGCGCCAATCACCTTAAGTTTGCGTCCAGAGGCACCATCGCTGGACGCAGCTGTGGCGAAAGTCACACCGGCTTGCGTCAGGCTGTCCTTGGTAACAGTGGTAGGAGCGGACGCGGTGATAATCTGCCAGCCATTGCCGGTGAATTGCGCTGGAACGAGCTCCAGTTGTTGTGTCGGGTTCTGAAGCTGCATGAGGCCCTGGCTCGGGTCAATGATGATCTGCTGCTGTACTCCCGCCTGACCCTCTCCGGTCACGCCCCCTATCTTACTGCATGTGGCCGCTAGCAGCGCGAGTGGAGATGGCTGCGCGTCCTACACACGCACGCAGAGAGAGAGATAGAGAGAAGAACTGTCAAAACTGTGGGCGGGCTTACAGGAAGAGTCGGTGGGTGGGAGTGAACCACATTTTTTCATTTCTCGGCAGAGATGGTTTACAAAATAAAACTAGGTCGCAGACAATTATAACACGGAACACTATATCTTTAAAAAACTGATAACATGCTGCACAAGCAAATCGGCAAAATTATAAGGGTGATTGAAAATCTCTGACAGAGTAACATGTTAGAAGATATATAAATGCAATACGCGCAAAAATATGACTCAACAACTGCACATAGCCTAGAGGTTCACACACAGCAACCGAACACATTCTGAGACGCACACACATGCAGTGAAGGGGACAAAGCTACTACGGAACCAGGAAGTGCTTGCAAGGAACTGGACCAAGCGGTGAGGGCGAGTGTTTTGGATACCTGTGATCCTGAAGTTTTGCCCTTGTCACCTCCTCCTGATTTGCCTCCATCTGTTGCCATAGCTTCCTTCTTCAGATCTGTAAAAATTAAATAATAACCTATATTCAAAGCCACAACAGCCCGATAGCTATCATCATAGCCAAGGCGAATTAACAACCTAACAAAGTAAATATTCTCGAAATAAAATTATTTATTTGAAAACATCTCATTGTGCTCAAAGAGATGCCCTAGGTGGCTAAAATGATACCAACGCGTGGTTCACAGTCCGACCCTGAGCCATGAAAAGTACCATAAACACTGCTAAAGCGGGCTGTCTTTTCGCCACATTGCACAACCAAGATGGATCAATCATGGGAACAAATAAAAGACAGTTAAATCCTGAACACATAACATACTCAACAACAAAAAGCGGGCATAACGTTAACAGATTGGCGATGCATAAAAAGAGGGGTGGAGACGGATGGGAGGGAGGGTACGTACCACTCATCCCGCATTAATAAAACCGGAGAGGAGTTGTTTAAGAAAAAAAAGGCCGGACGCTATGGAGGCAGAGGCAGGCTGAAGCCCGGAGAAGGACGGCCTATTTTTCCACGAATGGCTACTGCTAGGCTGTGGCGTAGCTCCTCCGACCGCTGTCTCTCTCTGGCTCTGACGAAAGACCCACCCGTCAGGAAGGGCGGTACCAAATGCAAAGCACAATTTGTACGCCAGTATATAACAGTAACGTTACACAAAATATGTCCGGACTCGTCACTTTCAGTTCCTCTCAGATGCTGGCTGAACGGAGTCGTGCAGGTGAATTTTCATCCCAGTAAAAAGAATAATCATCGTTGAAGTATGTCCACATCGAAGTTGCGACTGTCTATACCATGGTCCATCCACTTCCATTTAAATATCAAGCGAACACCAGGCCTTTCTCTTGTGTAACAGCAGCCTGGTCGACTTGTCTAGCCTAGTATAATTATCTGCTATTTTTCATTAAATAGTGCCATCTTAATTTTTCTATATTGCACATGCACACTTTTTGATTCACAATTGCATTTGAGCTATAGAAAGATTGCTATGGCTTTTGTGGGCGGATGTTCTCCTCCCACATATTCAGATTGGATGGACCAACCTCACATGCGAAGGTTTATATGGGAGTTGTATTTGGTCTGCATTCGCCTTCAGATATGCTCCATTTCAAAAGACTACTTCTCCCATAGTACTTAGCGCTAAAAACAGCTAGAAGGTTACTCTGGTGTAGTCATGTTCGGTTGAGTGGGAGAGGGAAGGGCGGTGACTTGGACGTTGTGGGGGTTGGGCAAATGGAAACGGGAGGGGAAAGCCAGGATTCTTGTATGTCTACGGGGAAACCTTGCCTCTCACCCATCTCTCGAGTCACACGCCTACTTAGGTGTGCTGGCAGGGAGTTGAAGGAGCAGTTTTGTTTTTTTTGCCATGTCTTACAGCGGGTCGGTGCCTTTTAGCAGGTCATAATATAGGCCTATGGCTACATGAAATTACTTACCATTGCGGGCTTAGCCTACTTCATGTTGATGAAAGTGAGAATGCAAGAGAAAGGCAAAAGCATGGACAAGAAGACAACATAGGCCTATAGCCTACCCTATGCCTACTATGCTGCTCAAATAGCAAGTTCTACTTTAAGCAAATACAGGAACTGTCAACTAAGGGAAGATGCACGTACTCACCAGGAACTAGCCTGCACATAAGCTACAGGTCCATGGTCAAGCAAATCAGCATACTTTCAGTTTGCAGTGCCATTTCATATTGTTATCTAATCTAACAGAAGCGAAGCATGTTCTCTCCTAAGTCAATAAAGGTAATTATCACTACAGTACAGTCTACAGTAGGCCTATTGAGTTTAAGTATAAGTGTAGCTACTCCTTTGATTCCGTGAGGGAAACCAACTAGCCAACTATTGACAATTTTCTTGAGATAATAAAATCCCTCTCCTGTCGAATGTTTGAGGGTGTTGCAGTGTCTGCCTTTGCACATTAGCTCAGAGCTGCCAGGGGCTTTTGGTGAGATGCACAAGTTTCATGAGATCAGCATAGTTTTCTGAGGCATGCATGCCGGAGTAAAACCTCCGGGTTTGAGAGAGGGAGGGGGAGGGAGGGGTGAATGTACAGACGGGGAAAGACAGAGGGAGCGCATTCCATACAAGGCTGTGAAGAGAGAGGAAAAAGTGAGAGACAGAGAGAATAGAGAGAGTGTGTGTGAGAGAGAAAAGAGAGACAGAGCCAGTAAGAGAATATATATATATATATATAGAGAGAGAGAGAACAGAGAGAGAGAGAGAGAGAGAGAGAGAGAGAACAGAGAGAGAGAGAGAGAACAGAGAGAGAGCCAGTAAGAGAATATATATATATATATATAGAGAGAGAGAGAGAGAGAGAACAGAGAGAGAGAGAGAGAACAGAGAGAGAGAGAGAGAGAGAGAGAACAGAGAGAGAGAGAGAACAGAGAGAGAGCGAGAGAGAGAACAGAGAGAGAGAGAGAGAGAGGGTGGAGCAGGGCTTCTAAGAACAAATGGAAATATTTCGTCATAGACGTAGTGGCTGCTTTATTACACGGGTGTTACCGGCGCCTCACCTCTCTCAGCTGTCAGACCCTTGAGACGTATAACCCAGTGGCTGATCAGCTCACCTCTCTCTCAGCTGTCTGACCCTTGAGACATACAGTAGCCCAATGGCTGATCAGCTCACCTCTCTCTCGTCCGTCTGACCCTTGAGACCTAGCCCAATGGCTGATCAGCTCACCTCTCTCTCGTCCGTCTGACCCTTGAGACCTAGCCCAATGGCTGATCAGCTCACCTCTCTCTCGTCCGTCTGACCCTTGAGACCTAGCCCAATGTCTGATCAGCTCACCTCTCTCTCGTCCGTCTGACCCTTGAGACCTAGCCCAATGGCTGATCAGCTCACCTCTCTCTCGTCCGTCTGACCCTTGAGACCTAGCCCAATGTCTGATCAGCCTCATCCTCCACGGAGGACGTGACATAAGGACGTGACACGGCGATGCCTCCTGATGACTTCCCCTTTCCACTCTCACCTCCACCCACACGCTCTTTCTCTTGTTCTTTCTCTCTGTTTTTATTCTCTCTATCTCCCTTTCTCTGTCTCTCTCTCCCCTCTCTCTGCTGTGTGTGTTTGTGTGTGTGTATGTGTATTTGCACACATGTCTATGTGTGACGGATGTTGTGAGTGTGTATGTGTGCTTTGTGATTGTGTAGTGCGTGTGTGTTTGTGTATGTGTGAACGTGTGTTTGTATGTATGTTTGTGTGTGTGTGAGCGTGTGTGTGTGCGCATGTGTGTGTGTGTGTGTGTGTGCGCATGTGTGTGTTTGTGTGTGTGTGTGCGCATGTGTGTGTGTGTGTGTGTGTGCGCATGTTTGTGTGTGTGTGTGCGCATGTGTGTGTGTGTGCGGAGCAGAAAGTACACTTTGTCCGTTTGGCTGGAATGACCCTTTCAGTGACCCTCAGGAGCCGGGGGTTACACGTTATCATGCCGATCCAGATGCTTCATGTGATCACCAACATGTGTCTTGTTGTTTGTAAGCACTTTCATTAAAAAGCCCTAAGAGTTGTATGCATGACGCAGACTTAAGATTACACAGAATATATTGTTTGGAGCAGATTTTATTGTTGTAATTAAGCAATATGGCACGGGTGAGAGTGGCTTTGGTGGCAGATATCACCATGGCTGTGATTGGGCCGTGGGCAGGAAGCTGGAGGCCGAATGCCGCAGGTAATTAATTATATGATAATTAATTGTAATTAGCCTAATACAATGGCGGTACTGGGTAGCAAAAATGTAGGCTAATCCTTAATAAAAATGAATGACCCCCCCCCCACACACACACACAGTTTCATCTTCTGTCCATGGATCCAGTTCCTTGGTTGACACTGCTCAGCAGTAAGGTAAGGTGGACCGCCCCTTATTCACATACCACGTGTAAAAGTAGTGGCAAGGAGGCCTACTTGAGGGCTGAGGCTACACTGAAGCGCGCATATCCTAGCCTACCTGCTTCAGCCCCTCCCTCTTCCACCCTCTGCCGCCTCCCCAGGTTCCACTCTGTGCAGAGTTGCTAGGCAACAGCGGCAGGCAGCGAGGCTGCAGTTGTTGAATTGGAGTAGCCAGAGAAACAGGCGGAGTTGGGCAATATAGCAGGAAGGGAGAAGGCCGTGCGCCTTGAGCTCTGTGTGTAGATGGAGAAGGAAGACACACATTTAGGGTAACAGGAAACACAATGCTTAAAAAAAAAACAAGCAAACAGATAAACAAGCTTAACAAACCTGTTATTTCTTTACATTTTTGACAAATCAAACAAGCACCCTTGCGTCAACCAGTAAGTAGGCCTACAGAGTGTCAGACAGTGCCTATATTGTAGCCAAGGCATGTCGAGTCGAAGACCTTGTGCAAAATATCAAGGTCTAGTTCTAACTTGTAGAGTTCAGTGAATAAGCCTTAGGTCAGTAAAGGTTAAATTTACTTAAGAGGAGGGTAGTTTATATTATGAATGTGGCGACTGAATGTTGACAATGAATAATTGAGGATTGAACAAACTCAAATTTCCATGTATCCATGTAGACAAAGCTGTCTCTGGTGTTAGAATGACAACATTGCTCTCTAGTGGTAGTTATATGCATTACATCTAATTTCAACCGACACCAACTATTGGTGTACTTCTTGATGTCTTGAAATCATTGTTTTAACAGCAAAGTTTTATTGTTCTGTTGTATTGGCTTCAGTACAAATGAGAACAAATGATAGGCTATAGTTAAAAAAAGATCCACAATTAGAAACATACAAACACACAATCAATCATAAACCTTGATTAATCCTTCTTGGTGCAACCCAGCCAAGATTCTTAATATATTGTTATCTCTTCCTTGAAAATCTCTTGTCATTGTCTCACATTGAATAAATAAGCTCTTATCCTAACCCCCCCCCCCCCCCCCCCCCCCTTGTTAATCCTATTTATCCTATAGGCATAATATGCTATTGAGCTCAGTTGAATCAATATGGAATTTTTGACATTCTCTCATATTTCATAATTTTATCTCCGGAGACAAAAGCCATTCTCTTGTCTACTTCTAATTTAAGTTTTCAAGATCTCAAAATGGTCTTTTTGATGTTTTCTCAATTTTTTCACTCCTTTATTTCTCTCCAGGAGGAGATCAGATCTGATCTCAGCTGATTTATTTTTTATGTGTGAGACGAAGAAAAAGACAATTTCAGTAGACCTGAAAACACAATCCATAGCCTAATCTCTCCTTGGCAATATTACTTTAGAATTTACAATTTACTTTAGAATTTTATTTCAAGATGTGCATTCATCAGTTCAGTTAATTCTGTAAGCCTGATCTTGGTTCAGCGGTATTCGTGTCAACATTTCAGTTGAATGTATACAGAACTACCACTAGCTGCCTACTTGATTATTGTTGGCCATATACCTCAGCACTTCTCCATGGTTAGGCTTGTTCTTCTTTCTACCACAGGAGGGTAGCAACGAATCTCTTTGAAACTCACCCCTCAAAAGATCAATCTTGCAAGCCTGACAGTAGAGACAGAGAGAGAGAGAGAGGGAGAGAAGTCATAGTTTAAGAAAATAATATTGATTTTTGAACATTTTAAACACATATATTTTTGCAGTTTGATCCCTTCCATGTTGCCGTTGTGTGACTGCAGGTCTCCGTTCTCCGAGCTCATGTACAGCAGTGTAATTATAGCCGTAAGATTTTGACAGTGATTATCACCACAGTTATCATGACCACAAAACGTGATTGACATGAATATCTAGTCGACATATCTGCGCGCGGTCTGCTCTCTGTCCCCCGGAGAACAACTTGTTAGCGAGAACTTGGAGCTGTCAATCAACATTACAATAGCAAATTTAGTTCTTTCAGGCTCTCTCTCTCTCTCTCTCTCTCTCTCACTCTCTCACACACACACAAAAAGGGACAAACAGACTGTGTGTGTGAGAGTGGAAGAGCATTTATTTCTCAAAGTTAAGCCATCATTCTCAGGCTTAATGTCTATATTTAAATGGAAATAAGGAAATTATTTGTAAGTCAAATTTGAACGCATGTGGAGACCAGAGAAAACTCAATAAAAATAATTTCAGGAAAATACAACAAGGGTGAAGATACAAAATCAATCTTTGAGTATACCACACAGTTGTGGCATAAATGATGCCTGCTTGTTCACATTTGAAGTCTGCTCACAATATTGTCCTAAATGGCACCATGTAACACAGGCTTCATGCTTTACTCATGATGCACAGATCACCTCAATCAGTATGCTGTGCTTTTTCCAATTCTCTTTACGTGTTGGCTCACAGATTATTGTAATCCCTCTCAATAAGTCAATGCAATTTCTTCAATCATCATGTTTCAATCTACTATTAAAGATGCAAAACCACAATATGCCACACACACCCACACGGAAAACCGGGTTGAAACAAAGGAATTCTTACACTCCTCTTCTTTGCAAGTGACAAACAAGGTCATAAAAACATCTCAAAACAACGGTCCTCTCTCAATAGTCGCAGAACACAAATGTGGTATTGTACTAGTAGTGGTAGACACAACGTGTGAGTGTTCCCACCATGCATTTCACCAATGTGGGTCCCTTTAAGTTTGCACACATGCATATTTTACAAAATATTAGTGCTGTAAACAGCAATGTATTGATTCCGAACACAGCACACATAGCGGTATATGGTGATAGTGTGCAGTTCATTTATTCTCCCTGGGGCTTCTATGTGGTGGTATGAGTACACACCTGTTACAGGTATGTGTGTGTGTGTGTGTGTGTGTGTGTGTGTGTGTTCTGCGTCATAATTCTGTGTATCTGCGTGTGTGGTGAGTAACATGTCTATGAATGTGTGTATGTCGTTTGCATGACTATATATATGTGGACATGCCTTCTGTGTTAAAATGCAAATCAACTGATAAAAATGTTTGTGTTTATGTGAGCATGTGTGTATGTTTGTGTGTGTACTTGTATATGTGTGTGTGTGTCGAGGCACTGTATACATAAGATCCCCAGTGAGATACATTGTGCATTATTATCCATAAGGTTTATGATGTTTGTATGAGTGTGTGTGGATGTGTGTGTGTGTGTGTGTGTGTGTGTGTGTGTGTGTGTGTGTGTGTGTGTGTGTGTGTGTGTGTGTGTGTGTGTGTGGCGTGAGCGGCATGTTTGCGTGTGTGTCTGACTGACCGAGGCGTCAGCGTGTCTCTGTCTGTGTCGGGTGAGGCCTGTGACAGATTTACGGCCGATCTTGTGAATGAGGCTTTTTTGGCAGCCGGGCGTGTTGTTCATAAAGTGAGTGTGCTCTTTCTGCTGAAGGGGAGTGTTGACAGGAGAATGCAAACTTTTTTATTAACCCCTGGCTTGGCATGCTCCGGGCAGCCACACATCACCTTTTAATCAAGCAACAAGAGCGCGTGTGGTGGCGCCGGCTGCCCTCTCAAGAATACACTTAAAACCAGAGAGAAGGCCTAAGACATTGCAAAAGGATTTTTAAAAATATGATGTATATCATTATTTATTATATATTATAACAGTACATATACATATACATACAGTGGTTAAAGTGGAATTTGGCAGGTGGGGGAACCCTAAAATCCAGTTTCGGTGCAACGGGGAAAAATGACTCACCATTGGACAACATATTGAGTATCGTGGTGTAGCAATACTTTGTGGACAAGAATTGCTAGCTTACTGGTCACTTCTGTACATGCGGAAAATTAACTCACTATTTATTTTAACAATATCATCACACTATATCGTTGGTATGAAAAAATATATGTATTATTAATTTATCTGAGGTGGCGGAACTGCGTTCCTCCCCATCCCCCACTTTAACCATTGTACATATACATACATATGTTATTTATAATGCTATAGTGTTATATGTTATAGTGGTAACAAATATATATACAGTATATAAAATAATATTATATGTGTGTGTGTTGTTATATATATATATACACTCTCTCTCTCTCTCTCTCTCTCACACACACACACACACACACACACACACACACACACACACACACTCACACACACACACACACTCACACACACACACACACACACACACACACACACACACTCACACACACACACACACACACACACACACACACACACACACACACACAC
>NW_027468685.1:6580129-6582629 GCF_046254945.1 Alosa pseudoharengus
CATGTCAGATGAAAGAGGAGACTCAGAGCTATCATTTGATACCAAGTACATCCTTCTGGGTTATAAAACAGACGAAGTGACAGCAAAATAATAACTTCATATAGCTGGACTTACCCCACGTTTTTGTCTGTTCTTGTGACAAAGCATGTTTATAATCCAATGCTATCATGTGTTTCTCTATGGCAAAGCATGTTCATATTTCGGTTTTGAGATCCTAGCAAATTCCTGCATGGCATCCAATTCAAGGCTCACATTGCATCCCAATTTCAACAAATAAACACCTTTTTTGCCTTTACTTTGTTCATGGCAATGCAGTAAAGAGTTGAGAATTATTATGACTGCATACACACAGGCACGCAGGCTAACACGCAACCTCGGGTCAAGTCAGGTCAGATCAGTTCGTGTCACAGATATGGAGCGCAGAAAGGTCATTTTTCATCACTAAATAAAAAATGGCATTTATTTCCGTAAATCACACAGCAAATATTTCTGTAAATTGCTCAGCCCCAGAGTATCCCTCCAACATGGCAATTATATTGCCCGATTCAGGACAGTCTGCCCTACACACACATGAAATGCATGTAGAGCTGTGAGCTTGCTGTGGTGAGATACATGTCGAAATATAAGAATTTTTATAATACACTTTTTATATTTTAATTCTTTAAAAATCAAAATAAAATCAATGCTAGTATTAATACATGAAATGATGGCAGATCTGAATAGCCTAAACTCTCCTGAAAAAAACAATATATAATATATGTGTGTGGCACTTACAATGACCAGAATAAATCCTTATGAATAAAGGTAGTGAAAATGCCCTAAAAACAGCTTAGGGTTCTAAGGGTTAACAGAATAGAACCCCAATAGAAACATTAACACTAGATTTTTAAAACTTGAATCTGGGCAAGTATTTTTTTTCCCTTAACCCCCCCACCCCCTTAAAATCTAAGAATAAAATGACAGGGCGGGGGGAGCCCCTAAATACTCAGGTGGCTTTTTGGAATCTATTAACAATTTGCCACATTGCCATTAGCATGAAAATCGAGGTAGCATTTTTCCAGTCAATTTAACTGAGCGGCCGAAGCAGCCATTACCCTGAATCTGAGCCACATGCTCCTCAGAGCTGGGCATCGTGGACAAAACCCAACACCAGTTAGTGTGTGTGTGTGTGTGTGTGTGTGTGTGTGTGTGTGTGTGTGTGTGTGTGTGTGTGTGTGTGTATATAAGTGTGTGTGTGTGTGCATGTTTGTGTGTGTGTGTGTGTGTGTGTGTCACACGGGGAGAAAACTAAACACAATTAGGTTACTGGATTACACTCAACGACTTGAGTTGTATTGGGGTGAAGTTGAAGTTTTATTTATTGTCACTGGACACGTTGTGTTGGAGTTCAAGGCCAAAAATGATTTGTGGTCGTTTTTTGAGCTTGAGGGTGATGAGAGGACAGTGATTGCGCAATCCCTTGCATGCAAGAGGAGAGAGGAAAAACAGATCATAAGAGAGAGAGAGAAAAGAGGAAAAACAGATCATAAGCGCTTTCAGATATAACCTCCGGAGTACATGCGGAGGTTTGTCATCTCCGCAAGATGCTAACCTGCGGACCTAATACTGACCTTATACGGACGTATGTGTGAACGACATACACGCACATTACAGAATCTCCGTGTGGTTGTCGAGTGAGGGGTGGGGGCTTGTAGAGTTCACAAGCTGCGAGCTATGACGCAGAATATATGCGGCCGCTGCCTGTCACAGCTGCTTTTTGTTTAAAAAGTGTAGCCTATGCATTATAGGCTAAAGAAGAGAAATCTATTGTGCGTAGGCTAATACTTGAAGTAGGATAGTCACGTAAGTGCGCACATACAGTATGTATGTGTGCTTCGAATAAACACATTTATCTGTTTTCAAGTTATGTACCAGAATCTGGTTTGCGTTGGAGAGAGAGAGCATGCACACACTTTATGGTAGGCTACCAGCCAATTCAGTAGGCTAACTCAAGACTTCAAGGCCATCATACAACGTTTTTAAGCAACAAACAAAATACTAACATAACAGTGAAGTTTTTTCATGGTTTATTTCTCCCCTAGCATGATATGATTTGAATTTAGACAACTACGCCATTTCAGCGCGGTGTATGAGTAGGCCTAAGAGCGAGAAGTTTTATAATGCCCTTGCCACTCCGACTCATCAATAAAAACTGCGCGCACACACACCAGACCACTTGACTTTACATCATTAAACTATTTCAGTATATTGCTTTTCTGATTGTCAAAACCACACCTAACTTATGGCGTCTCCACTCCACAGCAAAAGTGTCCTAACCACGTTACAGCTGTTTCTATCTGAGCGACTCCAATAGTGAAAGGATTTCAGTGTCATATTTCGGTGGCACTAGCTAAGCTGTCGTGGAACTCGAGATGACATGTCTACTGATAGGCAACAGGTCTCACCAACACGAAATTCTAATTGCAAAAGATGCATCCTACCTCATCTGTTGTAAGCTACT
>NW_027468685.1:6608366-6610866 GCF_046254945.1 Alosa pseudoharengus
TTTGGACTTTGGAATACCATGTACTGATCCAGTTTATCCATATCCATGTACCAAGTTATATTTAGTAAATATATATACAACCCCAAAACAGAATAAGTTGGGACGTTGTGTAAAATGTAAATAAAACAGAATGTGATAATATACAAGTCTCGTAAACCCATATTTAGCAGCAAAAAGAACATAGACAACATATCAAATGTTGAAAATGAAAATTTTGACTATTTCATGGAAAATATATGTCAATTTTGAATTTGGTGCCAGCAACATGTTCAAAAAAAGTTGGGATGGGAGCATGTTTACCACTGTGTTGCTTCACCTCTTCATTTAACAAAATTCTGTAAATGTTTATGAACTGAGGAGACCATTTGCTACAGTTTTGAGAATGAAATGTTGTCCCATTACTCCCCAATATAAGATTTCAGTTGCTCAACTGTATGGGGTATTCTTAGTCATGTTTTTCATTCCATTATGCACGGGCAGCCGTGGCCTACTGGTTAGCGTTTCGGACTTGTAACCGGAGGGGTTGCCGGTTCGAACTCCGACCAGAATGCAAGGCTGAAGTGCCCTTGAGCAAGGCACCTAACCCCTCACTGCTCCCCGAGCGCCGCTGTTGTTGCAGGCAGCTCACTGCGCCGGGATTAGTGTGTGCTTCACCTCACTGTGTGCTGAGTGTGTTTCACTAATTCATGTAGAAATACTACTATTTAAATATGTGCAGAATTCATTTTGGCATTGTTTTCCTGAAATATTCAAGGTAGTCCCTGGAAAAGACATTGCCTGGATGGCAGTATGTGTTGCTCAAAACCTGTATACATCATTTAGAATTGATTGTGCTTTGCCAAAATGTGCAAGATGCCCATGCTGTAGGCACTAATGCTCCTCCACACCGTCATAGATGTTGGGTTTGGAACTGAGCATTAAAACAAGTTGGATAGGTTGGATACTTGGATAGGCCCTCTCCTCTTTAGCCCATGAGTCCATGATTTCCAAAAAGAATGGCAAACTTTGATTGGTCTAACCACTGGACCTTTTCCCCCGTTACCTCAGTCCATTTTAAACAAGCTCAGGCCCAGATAAGAGGGTGGTATTTTCTGTATCATGTCTCAATACAATTTTACAATTTTACATGTTACAATTTTGGCTGCAGTTTCTGAATTGAGTATCAAACTGTGCACCTAGACAATTGTTATCAGAGGTTTTCCTGAGACCATACAATGACAGGTCTGGAAACAGGTCTGTTGTTGATGCAGTGCCATCTGAGGTCCAAAAGACCACGGCCAATTTAATGTGTTTTTCAGCTCTATCTCTTGTTTGCAAAGATTTCTCTGGATTCTCTGAATGTTTTAATAATATTATGTCCTGGAGATGATTAACTCCCCAAATACGTCATAATTTCATGTTAAGAAGCATTAAAGGGACACCAGGCAAGCCTGATGCTTTTTCTCTACGAAACTCCCCCTCGCTCAGTCTGAAGCTCTTTTCCTTTTCTTTGCATCTTCTGTCAAGTGTTTTCACTGCTTCTTTGCCGGCTCTGCCATTATACACACGTTTCCATCAATCGCTAGCGTTTCGTTAGCCTGCCTCTGTGCTGTGGATACAGGATGTAAACTGATCCTACTTCGGTCGGCGGGTACGATACACTGAACTTGCAAGCGGGATATTCTTCCTACAGGCAGTAGGGGCGGGCGAGAGTCTTCATTCGCCCTGTAATGAGTCATTTAACCATATACCGACTTACGAAGATGAGTAATTAACACGAAAACGTTGCCTGGTGTCCTTTTAAAATGACATTGTTTCATCGTTTGTGCGCACAAGTTTACACAGAGTGATGAATACCCCTACATCTTTACTTCTAAGAGACCCTACCTCTCTGGGATGCTCTTTTTCATACCCAATCGTGTTGCCACTTACCCTAATTAGTTGTGAAACATTCTTCCTTTTGTTTTCTTTATCATTACACATTAACTTTTCCAGCATTTTGTTACCCCGTCCCAACTTTTTTTGAAACATGTTGCTGGTATCAAAGTCGAAATTAACATATATTTTCAATGAAATAGTCAAATTTGTCATTTTCAACATTTGATATGTTGCCTGTGTCCTTTTTGCAATTAAATATGAGTTTAAGAGATTTACAGATTATTACATTCTGTTTTTATTTACATTTTACACAATATCCCAACTTTTTCTGTTTTGGGATTGTATATAATATATAGATGCTTTGCCTTGGGTTCAGAGTAGAGAGAACAATACAGTGAAATCCAGGGTGAAACCGAATATTATTATGTTGGATGGTTGAGAGGACCTTTTTTTAATGTAAGCTAATATATGTTTCATGGAAATGGCTTTGAAGCTATTCTTTTTACAGAGAACTTCCTTGTTTGTATGAAGGCACACCCATGCACTGTGCTGGCCCAGCCATTTTTGGGCATACACATAATATCAAAGTAGAAAAGTAATTTTGCCTCGTAATTAAATTAGCGTTAGATCATGAGCAACGGAC